>NW_007578967.1:124047-214858 GCF_000690725.1 Stegastes partitus | reverse complement strand
ACCACATAAATAACCATGTATCACCAACAGGATGTGCTGATGCACCACTTCCCTGGTCAACAAAAACTAATTCAGCATCATTCAAACAAGCAGCACTGCACCACCAATCAGTGGATTTGCATTCAGTGTGAGTTTACTATCAAGAATATTAGTTTCCTGAAGAAAAGCAAGAGTCAACACAGAGTTAGTTAATGGTGGCTGTGAAGTAGAGAGACAGTGTGAATCACTGTACAATCACACGACACATCAGAAAACAGATATATTATCAGTTAAAATGGGAGTGTACAGGATGTAGAGAGTCGATGGAAAACCTGAAGCAACCAATCAAGAGCAGCCTCATCACACTCTGCCAATAAGTTGCAGAACCTATATATATACACACATTTCACCTGCACCCTTTATTCAGGTAGCTTACATACTGACATGGAAATAAACCAAATTAACTGGGATGGGAAATTTTTTTTTTAATATACGAGGTGAGTCAGAAAAGTTCCAGGACTGGTGTCACAAAAGATATATTTCTAACTCAAACTACAAACTACAAGCTTTCTCCTTCAGACCATCAACCAGCACGTCTACAAAGAGATCCTGCGGCGTTTGCTTTGTTCAATGCGCGAGAAGAGGCAAGAGTTGTGGCAGGACAAGTCGTGGCCACTTCACCATGACAGCGCGCCTGCTCACAACGCCCTGAGCATCCCACAGTTCCTGGCTGAGAAGAACATCGCCGTGGAGCAACCTCCTTACTCACTCCACCTGGCTCTGTAGGATTTTTTCCTCTGCCCCAAGCTCAAGGGTGTCATCAAGGGGACCTGTTTTGAAGACGTGGACGACATCAAGATGGCTGTGATGATGGAGCTGCAGAGGATCCTGGTAAAATCCTTCCAGGAGTACATGGCGGTGTGGCAGAGAAGGCTGGGAAAGTGTGTTACACTTCAGGGGGATTGCTGGGAAGGGGAAAACTTGTAGTTTGCGGTTTGGATTTGAAATATATCTTTTGTGACACCAGTCCTGAAACTTTTCTGACACACTTAGTATAAATTCATTTACAATATACAATTACTACATGTTTAGCAGGTTTAGGTAGACTTAGCTAGACACTACGGCTTCTAAAAGTAACACTTCCTCAGTGGTACTCAAAACAAAGAACAGTGGAGGTAGATGGTCAGTTGAAGCTATGAAGTACCATATTTTCCGCACCATAAGGCGCACCTAAAAACCTCCAATTTTCTCAAAAGCTGACAGTACGCCTTATAATCAGGTGCGCCCTATATATGGACCAACATATACATGTGGACCAATNAAAGTGCAGGAAAATCCTGAAGGACAACCTGCACAGTCTTCAAGAGAACCAATGCTTGGGGGAAGATTTGGTTTCCGGCAAGACAATGACCCAAAGCATACAGCCAAAGCTTCACAGGACTCAAGATTTAACAGCAACAACGTGAATACTCCGGAGAGACTAAGTCAGAGCCAGACCTCAACACAATTCTTAATTTGTGGAGCTTTTCACTCAACAGGGACAGTTTTGTGAAGAAGAATATCATAAAATTGTTGTCAAGATGTGCAAGGCCCCACAGGCTCAATGCAGTAATTGCGTAAAGTGCTAAATACTGACATGAAGCCATAGATACTTATACAATCACTAATTCTATGTTTTATATTTCAATTCACTAGCAAGGACCACACCATCAATTTGAAGCTTGATTGTTTACTTGATGCAAATGAGCGATACGTTGGTGATGACTGAGTTGAGCTGAGCTTAGTCAGGGATCAGCAGTGGTCGGTGGATCCCCAAGCAAAAGTAGTCAACAGGAAGAGGAGGCAAAAGTAAAAGCAGGGTGGGTGGGGCATGACAAGTGAGACCGAACAAGTGAAAAGGAACAAGTGAGAAGGGCAGATTGGTGAAACTTTGCCAAATATTTGATCTCCATTTAATTTGCATTGTATATCAGTTTTCATTTACAGATGAAAAAACTTTTTGATTTTTGTAAATTCTTTCTTAAAATAATGAAAATTATGTTGACCATGATTCAATTTAGAAAGGCAATAAAAGGTGAAACTTCCTGAAGTGGGAGAACACAAGTTTCAGGCATTGTATGTCACACTGTAGGTTCATCTGTTTAGCTTGTCATGCAAACATAATTAGAATAACAGGCTATAAAATCTATAGCAACATCATTAATATTTTCTTCTTCCTGGTTTACAGACATAGTATAAAATTCATATACGCGTGTGTGTGTGTGTGTGTGTGTTTGTGTGTGTTTATAAGTATATCTTTACATATAAACATATATATCTTCATAATTTGCTTTTCTCATCAGGTGATATGGAAACACAAGGGAGAACGTCCCTCTACGTTGGGCAACAACACTCTAATAGTGGACTGGATGCCACAGAAGGACCTCCTGGGCCACCCCCAGACCAGAGTCTTTGTCGCTCATGGAGGATCCAATGGAGTCCAGGAGGCCATTTACCACGGGGTCCCTGTGCTCGGCATNACATAATTAGAATAACAGGCTATAAAATCTATAGCAACATCATTAATATTTTCTTCTTCCTGGTTTACAGACATAGTATAAAATTCATATACGCGCGCGCGTGTGTGTGTGTTTATAAGTATATCTTTACATATAAACATATACATCTTCATAATTTGCTTTTCTCATCAGGTGATATGGAAACACAAAGGAGAGCGTCCCTCCACGTTGGGCAACAACACTCTAATAGTGGACTGGATGCCACAGAAGGACCTCCTGGGCCACCCCCAGACCAGAGTCTTTGTAGCTCATGGAGGAACCAATGGAGTCCAGGAGGCCATTTACCACGGGGTCCCTGTGCTCGGCATACCCTTGTTCTTTGACCAGTATGACAACCTTCTACGTCTGCAGGATAGAGGAGCTGGAAAGATTATTGAGCTGGCTGATGTTAATGCCAAGACTTTTGAACAAGGTATTAAGGAACTTCTCCATCAAGACAGCTACAGAGAGAACATTCAAAGAATGTCACGTTTGCACAGAGATCAGCCAATGACACCAATGGATCAGGCTGTGTTCTGGATAGAATATGTGATGCGTCACAAAGGGGCTCCTCACCTGCGTACAGAGGCTTATAAGATGCCCTGGTACTCATATTACTGTTTAGATGTGCTGCTCCTCTTGCTGACTGCTGTAACTGTGCTGCTGATGTCTACTGTGGCTGTTTTGAGGTTTTTATGTTGCAGAAGAAGAAAGAAGACAAAGTCCAAACAGAACTGACTGGGGTCAGATTTGTTTAAAAATAAGTTTCAGTAGGTTTTCTGAAACACTGTATTAATACAACAGCATGTCCTAAAGGTGGCATTGACAATTCTGGACAAATGCTATAAACTAGTTAGTATATTTGTACAGCTAGCATGTGCCTTGTACGAATAAAATGGATGCCCTTTATTTCTTGAGGAGCATCCGTAATCTCTGTTGCATCTGCGAGACTCTGCCTTCCTTTTTTTTCTTCTTCTCTGATCTATAATTTGACTCGAGAATGCTCAAAATTTTAAGCTATGGAGACTGTGGAGGGACTGGACTGTGTGTTTCAGGAAGTTGGAAAAATGAATCAACTAACAGGCTATTCTGTTGTTTGATTGTTTTACAGTCAGATGGTATAACTGTATCGAACACACTTTTGTTTCCTTGCCATTTACTAAGCCAAGGCTGTAGAGGAATACCAGAATTTTTTTTTCTTTTTTTCAGCACATGCACAGAACTGACAGCTTTGATTAGAATTAAATACTCTACCTCTAGAGTATCATATTTGTGTCTTACCCTTGTTAGTGATGCAAAACAACAATCCAGCAAAAGCCTTCACTGTAGGAAATATTAATATGATTAAAGTAATCTACCTCCTTTGGGTCTCAACAACGATTGTCAAATATATCTTTATAAACT
The DNA here is from genome assembly GCF_000690725.1 of Stegastes partitus. Taxonomy (NCBI): domain Eukaryota; kingdom Metazoa; phylum Chordata; class Actinopteri; family Pomacentridae; genus Stegastes; species Stegastes partitus. The sequence continues at coordinate 210,938 of NW_007578967.1, read as the reverse complement.
GAGATGTTGGATATAGCATTCCCTCAAATAATTGGTGACGATATCGTTTACCTTTGTATCCAATACTTTGTGATTTTATGCTTCTATGCTGATTTCACAATATAACAAACGCTGAAACTTTATATGAGGATATTTTGGCTCAAACCAATGCAGATGTGGTAAAATTAAATCCACATGATCAACATATTCCATGAACTGTGTGACAAATTTCCCCCAGTTTCACTAATTGAAGTAAAGATCAATACATTTTTATTCAAAAGGAGCTTTGTTCTGTATAATCACTCCACTACTGAATATTCTACATGGAAATTCTGTCTTGAGGAACACAATACTGTACAATGTTCACTCTTTGAGGGTTGTTCTTGCCTTCGTGAACTCTACATTCACAGACTGACGTTTCACAGACACCTTAGTGTTGCGTGCCAAAATTCGAGCAGAGTTCATATCCTAAACTTGTAAACCAAATGATTATTCTAAATAGAATGGTGGGAAAAAAAAGTTAACCATGACTGACATTTTCTGGCAATAAGAGTGAATTTCCACTGGACCAGAGGGCAAGGCATAATTATCAGACATGATGAGGAAGACTGAATAATGTTTAGAAATACACATCTTTGTTGCAGAGATTGAAAAAGCTCAGTGTAACAGCTATGACACAAACAGTAATCTGTTGTGTGTTACAAAAGACAATGCAACGCTTTCTTTGAGACCCCTGTGGCATGTTACTGTGTGAGAAACAGCAAAGTTAATGACAAATCAAGACCGCATGTTATGTATCACTGCTAGGGTGCCACAGGCAGTTTTAATGGAAAAACTTGTAGATCGATTATATCCTGCTTGTTGGTGCTTGTGTTTCTCTGCAGTGTGTTGATCTCATCGTCGACTTAACTGCGATCAGTGCCAGTGAGAGGAGAAACCTCAAAATGATGACGGAAAAAAATATAATTTCAGAAAATAGACTGAGCAAAAGCATTTCCATTTACCAAGCAATCTCAAGACAGATGACTTAAACCAGTCGGAGGGTGAAAAATTGAAGCTCTTTGATAAAACTTTACCTCATATGGGTTCTGGAGATGGGTGAGGTTGTCTTGGTAAATCCAGCTGCAAACTAAACTACACTTCATTTACCAGTCCGTGATACACTGCTTAAGCCTATTCTTGACAAATGCAAAACTGTGAGAGGAAATTTTCAAGGTACAAAATTGGTGAGGTGAGTTTTAAATCCTGGAACTACTTCACCGGTACAACATTGAAAAGAAATACAGATGGAGAAACAAGAGAGAAGAACTGCATGTTTGTGTGTAGGTATTAATTGGAAATGTGTGTGTAAGTGTAGTCATTATTAAAACAAATAGTGACCTTACTGACATTTACAGTAGTTGATGCAGGGAGGTGGATTTATGTGGACATTTTGATAATCCCCTTTCCTCTGAAACATATCACCCTTGTAATCCAACATGAATTCAAGCTGGCGACACCTGCTGTTTTCTGCTGTACAGGAAATTACAAACCGCACAACCGCTTTTCAAGCGTTAAACAGGGGTGACTGATTCTGGGCAGCGTCAAACCTTAAATTTTTTGGCATAAAACACACTACAACTTAAACTGACACATTTGTTTAGTGACCTGCGCTGCTGGCCCGCTCTGCCAGTGAGGCAGTTACGACATTTTAACTGCCACCTTTGAATCCTAAAGGGGAGGTCACAAATAGTCAAAGGATTTTGCATGTCACAAAGCATTACTAGAGATTGAAAGTACTCTGGAAAATTGTGCTGAACAAAAATGTGCTTATATAAAAGTAGTAGAGAGTAAAGAGAACAAAATACTGTATGGGGATAATAGTGCCTTATAATGCAGTTTAGGTGGTAGAGTGGGTTATCCACTAATGGTAAGATTGGCGGTTCGATCCCCTCCTTGCTGAAATGTACTGAATTAACGAAGGGGTGAATAAGAAAAAAATATAGTCAAGTCCTTTCTAGAACCTCGCTAAGGTTAGAAGGTGTTATATAAGTGCCAACCATTCGTAATAACTAACAAGTTACAGAACACCAGACAAAATAAAGTGCATTAAAATATCAGTGTGTCCAAAACCTTGAGGAGCATTATCAGCCACACCAAACCGCCTGGCATGGAATGAGCAACTGATTTGCTGTCTTGGAGTAGGACGTTGCATAATTTCCTTGCATGCATGGGGGATTTTACTCTGCAAGGAAGGCAATATCTCAAAATAAACACATTTAAGCCAGAGTAAAACACAAAAAAAAAACCTACTTTGTTACAGCAATTAGATGTGTAATTCGCCACTTCCACCCCTGAGTTCTGCTGCAAAATGATGTAATCGCTGAATTGCAGTGAATCTGAAGACCTAAAAGAGTGTTTCAAGGGTACAAAAGGATGGAAGGAGTAACAACAAAAACTGAGTGGAGCAAAAAGGAGAAGAGCTGATGCAATTGTCTTTAGAGTATAAATCGAATTTTAATGACACGAGGATACAGGCCAAACCGATAAATGTAAATAAGAAATTCTCTTTTGAGCTGGTCCAGCAACATGTAGTGAGTCCTTACTTTCTCTGCTAAAAAGCAGTCGCTGAATTCCCCTCCGAGGAAATCTTCTCAGTGAGATACAGCACTTGAATACACAGACTGTACACTCATTGTCTTGCAACTGTGTGTTTTGGCTGATGAACTGCATTGCCTCTGTCCACACATAATAAATGTACCCCCCGAGGTCAAGTCAGCTTTTAGCACCGCAGCACTATTCAAGTCTATCCGAGCTGCTGCTCACTGTGCAACATAAATGTTTCATTCTCTACATTACTTTTGCCACAAGGGATGCCTCGGCTAGTCCAGACGTACTGTAGGGTCAGACACCTTAACATCTGCTGCAGGAACAGCCGACATGCACACATAAAACAGGTGCTGCACATGTCTCTGTACAGTGTCACTGGTATCAGAAAGTGTGACTGACAGCACACAGCCTTCCTCCCTTTGTGTTCTCTTATTATCCCTCCCTCAATCTGTTTTCATCTCTGGCTCTTTTCTTCTCTCTGTCCCTTTCTGATTCCTTAGAAAATCCTTCCTCTGATCACGCCTGATACTAGATGATCTCACCGTGCATGGAGTTTGAGCCTGAGCAGCTGCCTTCAAACGCTACACTTTCAGTATGGCAGCAGCTTCACCAATTAACAGACTCCATGCAATAAAAGCGAAACAGAATGAGATTAATGCCAAACGAGGAAAAACAGGCTAAAAACAATACAGTGAAACTAAGTGTTGCAGCCAGTGTTTGACCCTGAAAGACCATGTTCACTGACCTGCAACCTGGGCTGCATCAGACTTCAGATTTCTCCTCATAAAACACATTTCAGCTTAAACGAACACATTTAGCAACTTCATTGACGAGCTGTGCTGAAAATCATTTTGACAAGAACATGACGAGGCCTCATTATTTTACTTGGCAGTATGTGTTAGTAAGGAAATACGAAAAGATAAAAGTGAAAGGTTCATAAATTAGCTGATACTAAGCAATCGCTGAACTTTAGTGCTGAAATATGGCAACACCAAATCAGCATTTTTCTCTCAAGGCTTACATGTGTTTGTGAATTTAAAAAAAAACAAAAACCCCTACATGTTCCCTGTGCAAATCCACATAGTGCTTCATACCTCTTTTCTTCTTGCAACAAGCATGTGCAAGTTTCATGCATCCCTGTCTCGTCACTCAACACACAAAGACACGCACGCACACATAAATTCAGCCACTTTGGCTTGTGCTCCCAAAGGGCATCTGTGAGGCGTGACATCATTCTCTCCACAAACACACAGATCCCATTAATTTGGTCTCCACGGAGGAACTACTGGCCAGAAGCATAAGTGGATCTGATCTGCGCAGCAAATTCTGTACTTCGGCTGGGCGTTTGCACGTGTTGCTGTCTGTTGAGTCTTGGAAAACATAATCACGCTTCAGCAATGTGAAATTCTCCCAGACAGACCACATCATCCAATCTCCAAAATCAGATGGTTGTTGTGGCCAGAGACATAGTGTCACCGTCAGTGTCTGTGACACGTTTATTTTTTTTATTTTTTCCACTATAAACGTTTATTTTCTTCGTATTTGACTTTAAAGGATTATGGTTGGAGTTTGGTTTCAGCAGCTCATTTGTAACGATAAATATATTTTCTGTAAAACTGATTGTAACACTAAAACAACGAATACAGAAGATAGAGTGTGCTTTCTGACACGATGATTTTGATTTTATATCTGAAGATAGCTTAGCCTAATCCAACACTGTAGGCTGCCCCGTCAATCAAGTTGAACATGAAAAGAGTTAATGTTAATGGATTATTTTGTTGTAGCTCTGTTTGGAGGACAGTCACGTTGTATGCTTTGGAAACACAGCAGTCTCATTTTAACCTTTTTTCTTTCAGCCTATTTGTTTGCAATTATAGAAATTGGCAAAGTAAGATATTATCAGTCAGCAGTTCCTGTTTGCCACGTATCAGTAGATGCACAATCAAGTAAGTTTTTTTTTAAGCACGTTAACTTTATTTTTAATAATTAAAATCTGCTCTAAAGCTGCAGGTTTAATTTCATTTAACATGAATCCATTGTTTTGTCCATTTCCTGCATTTTTAGCAAGCTACGTATTTGCTATTCGGGTATGATACAGCAGAGTCAAACTCGTGATGTCACATGACCTCTCTTTTTCTATCTGTGATCTTTAGCTTACAGACAGCTAAGGTTTATGGGGAATGATATTTGTAAAAAGTTTATGTTGTTTGTTTATCAAGAAAGGCTGAAATTTGCAAGAGGTTTTCTTTGGCAAGTGTTGCTTGGCCCCTTATTGGTTAAGAAAGCACCTGCAAACATTATAGTTTAGAGTTGCACATTTATCTTTTTACCAAGTACATTATGACACACAAAATCCTAAAACATTGTCAGAGATTAGCACCAGTGGTGCATTAGGAGAGGCTTGGAATGCTTCCCTGTCACAGTACATCGATCATAAATTGAATCCTGGATGGCACTTTGCTCTTGTCTCCGCAGAGACTACCCTCAGGCTTCATAAATTTTAGATCCTTAGCTATGGGCAGCTGGTTTTAATTTAGAGTTGGAGGACCAACAACAAAGCTGTCTGGCACTGAGCTTGTAGGGGGAAGTGTGCACAGTGAGCACTAAGCCTTTGGGTCAGACTCTGGAAGGGAATATAGTGCAGTTTCAGTACAGGAAACGTGTCCTAAATGTGTATTCCAGGGGAAAGTAGTAGGAGTACAGCTACACAGCTGTCACAGGCATATCAAGTATACTAATTATATGGGCATAGATATCAGGATGAGTTTGAAAACTACACTTTTAGGCATATTTGTGTGATCAACTGAACAAAGAGACACAAGTGAACAGCAACCTTATTACACAACCATCTTCAGTGATCTGTATGTTGAAAAGTTCAGTTACACGCATATATTCCCACACGGTGACGAGTATGATTATGTGTTATATCTAATTTACTTCCTCACATTCAGGGCTGATTCCAATCATTTCATGCTCATCTATTGTATTAAATTTGTCATTGAATCATTCTGTAGAGAATTGTGCAAGACGGCATGATCAGAATCATACCATAACCTGGACTGAATGTTTTGTGTATTTCAGCCAACTTTTACATTTTTTTTTTCCAATATTTAATCTCTTGAAGGGGAGAATGGACAAGTCTATGTTCATGTGAGATAAGTATCACTTTAAAGAATGTTGTTTTTGTAAACGCTTATCTACCTTTTTGGTATTATACATCCTTTATGTTCCATATCTCAATATTTCTCTATGTGACTCAGATGCAGTGTCACTTTTCATCTCTGCAACCGACAGACTGATGTTTGTCCAGTCTTACATCTGGTCAAGTCATGAGGCTTCAAGACAGATCTTGCTCTGGACTTATGAAGAAAAGAATGACAGGATGCTTTGTAATTTGATTAATTTTAATCCAAAAAAATATAGATTAGTTTTTTGTCTGTGGCACATGTTCCTATTTATTATACATCATTTTGAATGATGGGTATTAAGTTATACCCCTGTTGTAGTTTTTCTGCAGTTGTACAATCTATCTGATATCCATGGAAAAGCTGCAGGAATCACAAACTGTGGCTGAAATCCAGCCTCACAACCTCTCCAACATACCCAGAGGGTTAAATATTTGATTTTTTGCTGCTGTCTACTATTGATTGATTCAAACCAACAGAGTCTTACTTCATTTGGGGCTTTGTTTAACACAACGGTCTACAGCTAGTGGAGTAAAAACTAAATGTGTCAGCAACTGCAAAAAGCTGGTGGGTAAATTGAAATAGATTGTTCAAATAAAGGACAGTGTGAAGGCTTGTTTTTCTCCTATTAGTGACAGCTTTGATGACATGGCAAAGCAAAAAAAAAAGAAAAAGCAAACTCTTGACCTTTTTGGTCTAACATGCATCTGTCAGTAAAGCACAGTTACACCTAAAAATTGTTGATTTAAAGTCAGAAGTTTTATGCTGTCAAATTTCTGCCTCTACTATACAGTTACTTAGAAGACCATAACCACTGAATTTTAATGCTACAAGCTTGTTTATATCAGTGATATTGCATTTTCTAAGGGAGCAATGGATGAATTAAGACTGAATTAAGCTAGAATTTAATCATGCCTCAATTAATAAATCTGCCAAGACATTATCGGCATATTAAATTAATATCCATTGCGTAGGCTGATTTGGAAGATTTAACTTGGGGTGGATATGAATAATTGCCTAAACATGTTTCTCTGTTCATGTCCGTCTGAAGTTTGGTCCAAAAGAACTGAGGCACAGTCAGTCCTGTAAACTGCTGAATGTAAGCTCCTTGTGTAGGATACACAGTGTCATCATATAGGACAAACAAAGCTAACTTTACAACTAACTACATACCAAGGAGGTTATCATTTACTGTGTTGACCTCTTTTCATTACCTTGTTATCAAGACTCTCAGATGCTAAGCCAGCAGTTCTTGCTCAACCTTTAACTGCTGCTACAGATGACTAGTGCAACTTAGTTTGCTTCTCAGAAGGAAAAAAAAATATGCAGGAAAATATGAGTTCAGTAGATGCACACTTGTGTGATATTACATACACATGTGCATGTACATGTGCTACAGCAAAAATAGTACATTGTGTAACTATTACGTAATTCCTCCAATCTGGCGTGTTTTTGTGCACAGTGTGCATCTTCTCAGCACGCAGATATCTCCTGATCAGGAGACGCAAAAGCCAAATTGGTGGAAAATGCATGTGGATTTCAAAATCATCATACCACTTTTGTCAGATGATGATCATAAGTGTCTGTTTGTTTATTGGACAGAATTTGTGTTAATTAAATAGTAAAATCTGGGTAATTTTGTAAAGATTAACAAATTTACTGAACCCCCCCCCTCCCAGATGATGTTGTTCTGTTGGCTTCATCAAATCAGGACCTTCAGCGTGCACTGGGGCGGTTTGCAGCCGAGTGTGAGGCGAGCGGGATGAGGATCAGTACCTTCAAATCTGAGGCCATGGTTCTCGACTGGAAAAGGTGGCTTACCCTCTCCGGGTCGGTGGAGAGTCCTTGCCTCAAGTGGAGGAGTTCAAGTATCTCGGGGTCTTGTTCACGAGTGAGGGGCGGATGGAGCGTGAGATTGACAGACGGATCGGTGCAGCATCTGCAGTGTTGCGGTCGCTGTACTGGACCATCGTGGTGAAGAGGGAGCTGAGCAAGGGGGCAAAGCTCTTGATTTACCGGTCAATCTATGTTCCTACTCTCACCTACGGTCATGAGATCTGGGTAATGACCGAAAGAACAAGATTACGGATACAAGCAGCCAAAATGAGTTTCCTCCGCAGGGTGGCTGGGCGCTCCCTTAGAGATAGGGTGAGGAGCTCAGTCACAAGGGAGGAGCTCAGAGTAGAGCCGCTGCTCCTCCACATCGAAAGAAGCCAGCTGTGTGGCTCGAGCATCTTTTCCGGATGCCTCCTGGACGCCTCCCCGGGGAGGTGTTCCGGGCGCGTCCCACTGGGAGGAGGCCTCGGGGAAGACCCAGGACACGCTGGAGACATTATGTCTCTCAACTGGCCTGGGAACACCTAGGGGTCCCCCCGGAAGAGCTGGAGGAGGTGTGTGCGGATCGGGAAGTCTGGGCAGCTTTGCTAAGGCTGCTGCCTCCGCGACCCAACTCTGGATAGAGCAGTAGAAGATGGATGGATGGAGGGATTCTTTAAATATAAACGTAGAGTCTCTCTCTCTCTCTTTTTTTTTTTTTAAACCTCCAGTTCAATTTTACTTTTATTGAGGCAGGTAACAAGATATAAAAATGATTATTCTCATGAAGTTGACCTATGTTATAGCATGAAAAAATATAAAGGAAGCCAGCATTCTCAACTCACTACGTGCACTGCATTCACACATTTATGAATTGTTTATGAGGCATAAACATCGGATTGTGAAGTCTACTTCTATATAAATATACACAAGTAAAGCTCACATTCATGAAACATTTTGGTTTTGTTGAATAAAATAAATCATGAAAACTGGGGGGAAAAACTATTGTAACTTTTTTTTAATTACCATGTGATAATTTACAGAGGTACAGTACAAAATCTAATGGAAGCAAAACACTGTTTCATTAAAATGCATCCATTGTACTGAATGCGAGCACCATAAAAAGCATACAAAAAGTCTTCCCAAGCTATCTGTTTACAAAGTGACTGGTTAAAAAAAAAAAAGAAAAAAAAAAAGAAAACCTGTAAAAAATATCTCTCAGTGGTAGAATATATCTCACCTTTCACCCACAATTACCCATGGCGAAGAGCCATATTTTACTTGCACGCTTACATTACTTACAAAAAGGGTATTCTAATTTCACATCATGCCTATCACATACAGTATGGTCCAGATGGAATAGTAAACAATCATTCTTAATGGCGGTTTGGACAAAGAAATTTCTAGCTCTATTTGCTCTCTCCCTAATGGTCCACAGTTTTTCAATCGTCCAGCACTCAACCAGGAGCGCCGGAGAAGCATTCAGTCTCTGCGGTGAGCCCGAAGGTGTTTTCTCTCTGCTCTATTCACTCCCTTGGTTTGTGGTGACGCCTGACCAGCCTTGCTCTCCTCTTCATTCCAGCTGCAAAAGATGAGGCGAGATAATTAGGGGAGAAAAAATGTCAAGGTGGAAAGAAATGAAATGAAAAGAATGGGTGGAAGGACTCAAAGGTAGATAATGGAAAGGAAATCCTTGAGTGACAGTTTGTGGTTGGATATCTGACTTTTCCAATCATATTTTCCTGCTGTGATTTTGTAGTTTTTGGCAAGCTCTTTTCAGGCCGATCCAACATTGGTGTTGATCAAACCGTCATCACCTAATTATGGTCTTACCTGGAGCTTTCCTGGCAGCAGCGAATCTGCCTCCCTCTGTGAAATGAAGAGAGGCAACACAGTCAGTCAGTGCAGTTGGACACGCAGACACAAAACCTGTTCAGATCTGCAGTTATGAGCGTTTACCTTGAATGATTTTGGTGATTCTCTCTGATTCCTCATCAATCAGATTTGGGTTGCCGTGGATGGTGGTGATCCTGGAGAAGTCTGGACCTGAGCAATCAAAACAAAACACATTAGATCCAAAATACAGATTTGTTTTTCCTCACATACAAAATCATGTTTGAAGCTACATTAAAAATACATGACATTCTCTTTCTCACCTTGCACATGAATAAATACAGATTGATAAACATGATTATTTTAAGGAAAAAACAAATGAAATAGACCTTTTAGGTATAAAGTGTTCATGTATGGACACCCTACCCTCAATGATCTGAGGCTCGTTCGCCGTGGCGTATCTGGCTCCACCTTCAGACGGGCAGCGGAGAAGGTTGTTGAAAGTCATTTAACGACTTAGCAACTGTACTGACTGACAGACGAACAGACTGACAGGTACATACACCTCCTAAAACACCTCCTCCGCCACCGCCAACACATAGTCAAGCACAAATGTGCAGTGTTTATGAGCACACACACATATACTTCCACACACATGCACAGGGTGCAAAGTACAGGTGTGCAGTGGGCGCTCGGCTCAGAAAAACAAAGGGAATTCTTTGTCTTTGTCCACAAACTAAAGTGCAAGCAGTTGAAAGCTCACCAACCCCTGCACCCACAAAAATCAAAGCCCCAATGATCTGAGCTCACCTCCTCAACTGGCACATTATAATTTGCACACTGCTCACACATACACATCACATCTAAGCTAGAAAGATTGTAATGATAGCATTCTTGTCTGAGAGACAAGAACATGGACAATGGAATGAAATCAGATGGAGAAGTGGTGAGATGAACAGACATCCAAATCATGGTGCACCACAGTCAGGAGAAGAACATGTACGAACACTTGGAGTTTGAGTTATATAGTTATGTTCCGAACAATGAGCCCACACAAACATAAGCCACAATGAGCTTGCAATGTTTAAGTTGTGGCTTGCCAAAGCTTGTCATACTATATTGTACAGTCCTCACAGGAACAGATTGTTCTAGTGCTCTCTGTGCAACACAAATCTACATGCCCATTTACACAGCATATTATTAGAGATTCCACCAGGATGCAATATATCTGCTCCAGCTGTGATTAAAAGATAGATAACAAAATGCAACTGTTAAGAAAAAGAAAATTGCACAGTAATCATAATAAACAGTTTTCCTTCAGGGTGTTTTAACATGGGGGCAGCTACACTCTTGTAGATAGACAGATCCAGCTGCACATTGTAATGATGCTCTGCTTGGGTAAATTTGACTTTGCATATCTCAATTAGGGGCAGCAATTAGTTTCAGTTTGTGTGTGTTTGTGGGTTAGTAATGCAGCTATAAAGAAGTTTTATATGTCCCACAGTGCCACTGAGAGTCTTTCCTGCCTTCAGCAGATATGTCCTTTCTGGTTTGCCGCAACCCTGACTTCAGAATTTTGAAGCCAGTTTGCTGTTTCAGTGAAGTTAGGAATGCTGTGGATGCTTTTAAAGAAGTTGAGAAACTGAAAAGACAGGCTCAGGCAGCAGCAGAAACTCTGGCTGGCACTTAGCCAGCCATAGCAGCACAGGACGTAAACCATCTGGGTTGTTGGGTTTGTTTTTGAACCACCAGTGGAAAGCAAGACTTGAAGCCTCAGAGATAAAGAAATAGCTGGAAACTAGCAGTTAAACCAAAACAACCAAGTCACTGCTTGTTTTTAGACATAGATAGCACAGAAATGACTTCTGTCGCTATCTGTAGTCATTATGGTGATGAAATATGTACAAGAAAGTAGGGACAGTCACTGCAGTACAGCAAGAACGGTGCACACCATGAAAACGATACGGATGTCCGATGACTTGAGTGATGATCATCAAAGAAATGTGAAATGCAACGTAAAATGAATTTCACATGAGGTGATGATGCGCAATGGACAAAAGGACCATGGCTGCAGTTGCTGAAAAAGCTATTGGTGCATGAACGTTCATCATGCTCTTCATGGGAGAATGTTAAGAAAACTTACCCGTAATCCTCTTTCCATCTGCATCAACCTCCGTACCTGCAGGTGAAGGCAACGTGCCGTCAAATCTATGCTGAAACCTCATTTGCACTCAAAAAATGAACAATTTAAGGATTTTCTGAAAGTGTTCTGAACTTACCCTCAATAACTCTGGTAACTTTGGTAATAGTAGGCTCTCCCTTAATGACCCTGGTTACTTTGGTGCGTGAAGGATCCCCCTCGATGACCCTGGTTACTTTGGTGCGTGAAGGTTCCCCCTCGATGACCCTGGTCACTTTGGTGCGTGAAGGTTCCCCCTCGATGACTCGGGTCACTTTGGTGAGGGAAGCATCCCCTTCAATAACTCGGGTCACTTTGGTGACGGAAGCATCCCCTTCAATAACTCGGGTCACTTTGGTGAGTGAAGGTTCCCCCTCGATAACTCGGGTCACCTTAGTGAGTGCAGGATCTCCCTCGATGACTCTCGTTACCTTGGTGATCACAGGCTCGCCCTCGACCACCACCTCAGTGACTGTTGGCTCAGTCTCTATGACTCTCGTTACCTTGGTGATAGTCGGCTCTCCTTCAATGACTCTGATCACCTTTGTTGAATCAGGTACTGTAGAGAGGGAGAGGTAACATGAGCGTCCCTTAAGAATGACAGAAAGAAAGGTTATCTCTAAAACACTCCCACTCTCTATTAGGAGTGAAGAAGGAGGCAGGAGGCACAGTATGTGCAGTAATCAAGGCACATTAGAACACGCAGTGGAACAAACAGAAGCTGGCATGCGCAGGATATTAGATTGCATCACTGCAACAGCGAGAGGTTAATAAGTGCTGCTTTTACACTCCGCGGTCCAGCAAGCTGGTCTCTATGGACAGGTTTTCATTTTCTCCTTTGGTCGTAATTAGTAATTTTAAAGTACTTTAAACATCAGTTACACATTTTTAGTGTTTAAAAACCCTTGACTACTGGTTGATAAATGATACGTGAACACCAGTCAATAAATATCCATCTGGGGCTGGAAATCTTTGTAAAATCTTACAAATCCCACTTTGAATGAGTTTCAACAGAAGCCTCAGCCAGGAACATTCTTTTACTTCTTTTACAGTGTCTGCTCCTGAGTGATGATTTTTTACGTGACAGTATTTATATAAGTCATAAAGAGATGAAAGCTGACAGATGTGCGTGTTTTATCAGAGGGTTTTTCTAATCTTTGGCCTGAGGTCCCTTGATACTTGGCCCAATTCAGTAATCGGAGCCAGAATCTGTCTTTCAAACACAGTCATTAAGAGATTTTTGTAATTTATGCCTAAAACTGTGGCTACTTCCTCTTGTGAGTGCATGCTATTTTAAGGATTGTATATCATTTGGATGACAAATTATTCCACCTAATGACTAAATGGTAAAGATAATAAAATGACGTATTTATGTGTGTATTAAGTGAGAGTGTATACATCAATAAGAGGAATAGCTAGTTTGGTCTCCCAAGATGAGCCACTCTTCCTATTCAGGAGGTCTAAGCTCATCAATCATAATGCTGTGCAATTTAATATTGTGCATCGGATGATACTGCAACACAGTATTTCAGAAATTAAACTGTAGCAGCTCATAAAAAAGTGCATGATGAATGGTGCATTATAAATCTGCAGCTACCTTCTATTACCTGTCATTAAAACAGACGCAGACAGAGCCGCTTTAAAAGTAGTAAATCTTATGTCTCCTGAACCCATAAACCAAAGTGATGCCTGCTTGTAAGCTCTTTTACAAGTGGATTAACCAAAGAATGATTTTTCCTTTTTCAAATTCTTTAGTTTGATTAAAGACAGAAGGCCTAGAGAATGAACACTATTAGGCCAAACAGTGGAGAATAGCAATCCAAGCTTTATCAAGCATAGCATTTGCATTTTCTGTTTATTCGTAGCAGAAAATTGCAAACCCTGAGAATAAAAACCCCTGGAGTCCAAGACCTTCCGCTCTATAGTCTCAGTAATTCGCCTAATCGCCTTTGAAGACTTCATCTCTCCTATGTTACCCAATACGTCAAGGTATGCTCCCATTTGTGTGGAAGTGCATTACACACAGTCCAGCTGAATGAGCAACATCCAAGAATCCTCTATGGTCTCTGACCCCGTTCTACTTTGACAGTCTAATTACTGCATCCCTAAAGGAACTGATTAAATATGCCAGGAAGTCCAAATGGACTTTAGCAGTAGCGGAAGTTCAAAAGCAGTGGAAAAAAGAAGAAGAGAGACCAGGCAAGAGGCTTTAATGGAATGATGATAAGCATGTAATATGCATGTGGTCGCAGGATGGATTCCACTTTTAGAGCAGATGCTTACTCTTGCCTTAAAACATCAGTTAGTTTCAGAGAAAGTCCTGTTCCCTAAATTATGCTAAATCCATTTCACGACCAAATTTGATTCAAATCTTTCACTCGTGTGGTTAGTTTTAGGTCTTACCCTCAAAATAAGTAGTAGTTGTGATGGTTCTCTCTGTGGAGAAGCAAAATTAGTCAGAATTGTTGGACGTTTAAATGTATTTACACATCATACAGCAATAGTGGCACTAATTAAACTTACTGAGGAAGGTAAGAGGGATCTCAGCATAAGAAAATCCAGAAACAAACTAAAGAACAAAAAGCAGAACAGAATGGAAATCATAAGGTAAAACACACACCAATGTAAAGTTCTCTCTGACCTGCACATATTTACACACACATGTTTTTGCTTTCTCTACCTGTATCTGGATGTACTTAATCAGCTTCCTCAGGAGGACCAGGAGGTCCTGACGGCCCACAGGAAGGTCTATAAGGGTCACATAATATATGTATCAAACAAACCAGAATGCATCCTGGCACAGAGTCAACACTGGTATTGTATGAAGCTCTCACCCCCAGGATACAGAACATTCTTCACCACATGGATCACTCCGTTTGTTGCCATCAGGTCGCTGTCTGGCACGTCCACAGAGTTCACATGGATAGAGTTGTTTACCTGGAAAACACAGTAAAGAAATCTATTTTTCAAGAGCTATAAATAAATAAAATAGCACACGAGTCTATTGTGAGTGATATCTGGGAATTCCATGTATGATTCATTTCTGACAATTTAATTACATCCTGGGAAGTGACTGAAGCTGGATGAGCTGAGTCAGCGGCAGGTTCCATTCCCCCTTTCCCTCACTCCCCCATCAACTTGAGCCACATCTCTTTCAGCCTCGGGTCATTTAAAAAAAAAAAAAAAAAAACTTACCACAGATTTCCATCAATCCCTGTCCCCTCTTTTGTTTAACTGATTGAAGACTGAATAGCTCACTCTCCTGCTGCTCAAACAAGCTTTCCTGTGTCCGTTAAGGAAGTCCTGTAGGCCTGATATGAGACCTTGACTGTGAGGGCGGGAAGGTAAAATTGAGGTAATGGGTGAAATGATGACAAAGCTGACATGGAGGCTGATGAGCAAAGCAGACAGAAACAAATGGCAGGTAGAGGGTGCCTGAATAGGAGAGAGGGAGTGGTGGGTGTTGGGCGTTGATGGAAATGACAGGAAGCCAGGTTTTTTATTACTTTTGGCTTTTCTCCAGAGATTGAAGTAGATTCTCCAGCTTTGAAGTAGATTAGCGCAGGCTCTTTGATGCTATTGTTTAAATGAGAATGTGGGGAAAGATTGAGTTTAAGTTTCACAACGAAGGCTCGGGATGCATTTATTTGTGGTCATTTAAAATTTGATCACAAATATGCTGTTAAAGGAAACATCAACCCTTGGATATCGACCCCTATGCTTGTTAATCCTCTACATTTCTCCATAAATTGTGGTGGTGGCTGTGACTCAGTTGGTAGAAAGGTTGTCCTCTGATTGGAAGGTTGCTCAAGCCTTAGCACCTCCAAGCTGCAGCAGTTTTCTGCAATCACACCTGAAATTTCTCCAGGAATTACCCTGTCTCGTTACAGGATAGTGGTAGCTCAACGGTTAAAGCTTTCAGCTACTGAAAGCAGTTGAAATCTAGCAATCAGCCAACTAGTTTGTGAGGTTTAATCATGGTTATGCATCTTAATCAAAAGGGGAAATGAATGACTGTACAAAGCGCAGACACATTTAGGAAATCACTCATTTTACTTTGATTCTTAAGACATGAATGAACACTGAAATGATGACGTACAGATATAACTTGCAGGTTGTTGCCCTGGAAGGTTTTGAGCAGGTTGGTCACTCCTCCCTCTAATCCTCCATTGATGAAGACACCATTACTGAAGTGGTAGAGGAGAATGGTTCTCAAAGCATTCACGTCACCTGTCAATGAGACCACAAGGCAAACATTTCAATTTTATCCGTATGTAGTGCCAATTCACAACATAGGTCATGTCAGTGCACTTCACACACTAAGGTCAAGACCTTACAATATTATAGGGTGACATCCAACAAATGCAAAAGATTCTCTTTCATCACATAACTTCCCATCAGGATAAAAAGCTTGATAGCAATCCCCAGTCTACAAAAAGGGAGATGCATGAAAGGATGTGGATGTGTGTTCATTTTGGTGGTGAACTCACTTTTCAGAAGAGCAAAGTCCTCTTTACTGAGGCCATCAAAGGCATCGTCAGTTGGTGCAAAGATGGTGTAGGAGCCTTCCTGCTTCAGCAGCTCATCCAGACCTGCTGTCTCCATCAGCGTCAGGAAAATCCTACATTTATTCAAGTAAAACGAAAAAAGAAGGGAAAGAAGAAAATCATCAGTTCATCGACTCAGCATACAGGACTTCAGGAGTCACATGAGGCCTAAACGTAAGAGCAGCAAACAGGTGGATTTTTTTTTACACTGTTGGATTTAATGGAAATGATAAGGGTGATGTTAGGTCATCCACAAAAGTAGAAAATAATAATAATAATAATAATAATAATAATAATAATAATAGTAAAAGTAAGGCAATTTGAGCACATAGTCATTGTACAGTAGACAGTGTCTGTTTTTTTTCTACATTTACTAGTTAAACTGTCAGCTTCAATTTCTAAAATCAAGGCGAGTGTTTGCATTACTGACGTCCAAAACTCCAGCCAGTCAGGATATTAAGTCTATATATATTTCCCAGGAGGGAACCAGTTCAAACTATAATGACACAATGACTTTTGCTACGGAGACCAGATTATATGTTGTATTTGGACCAAAAAACGGTCCTTTTAGTTACGAGGATTAGAGTTTTGGCAGCAGAGTTCAGGCTGGGATTTGCGTGACTTGTGTGGTCTCACTGAGTCACTTTCTTCAATTATCCCTCATCAGCCTCGACTGCTGCCTGTATGTCACCATAGAGGCATTAAATGTGACATGCTCATTTAAATTATGCCTATTCCACAGCTCAGATCCTCACTTCAAGGCTTTCTTTGTCAGCTGCTTTAAAGACACAAATCAGAAAGTGACCGAGAGCAAAGGGAGAAGAATTTGACCCCAAACAGGAAGCAACAAACACGTCCCCTGGTTAAAATATATTTCTTGTCTCTGACATGCAAACTGTGGTTTGACACTTTTAAAAAAAGCGTTAAAAAGCACGAAAGTGTCCCAGCGATAGCTAATGCTTGCTATCATAAGCTACCAGTCATACCAGACTGTGATGAAATGAACAATCCTATTTATAAAAGTTAGTGTCGTGTAGCATCTTTTTAACTTCTAATTATCAGGAAAGCAAATGAATAAACACTTGCCACGTTTCCACATAATTGTCAAGCAATTATGTGCTTGACATAGAAAGAAAAACAAACATGCCAATTAGGTGTGTTACTTTGGAGTGAACAACTGTATAGTGTTGTCAAAAGGTGGTGGAATACGTTACGTGTGTTATAATATAAAGAGTAGAAGAAGGACAAGTTGCATACTGGAAACAAAACCAGTTGTTTGCCTATTGCCAAAAAATAAATAAAATTGAAAAAGGTTGAACAACCAACTCCTCTGATGGAAAAGTGGAAAAAGATCTTTAGGAATTTTGTGCCATTGGGCAAGTTGTGACTGTTTCGTCGTGCCATCTGGTATCGGGCCATGTTTCATGTTTCGGGTCTTGAAGCGGAATAAGCTGATTAGGGTTAGGTTGGCTACATTCGAACTTATTTGAAAAGTTGCTTCCATCTCATATGAAGTGCATTAACTCTGTTTTGAAAAAGTGAAAAACTACCTCAAGCGAGCGTAAAAACTGTTTAGAGATTTTTTTATTTTATTTTTTAGAATTTTGCTGTTTCTGTTAACTCTTTCTCATGCAATACTTGCAATAAGTACATCTGGTATGATTTGTGAAAAATGTAAAAACAAGTACTGCAAAAAGTAAAATAAGGTGTTGTTCTTACTTGAAGCGTCCGTCAGCAATCAAGAGCTCGTAGAGGGTTTTGTCGGCCGGTTTGATGATAGACTTCATAAGATGGAGGGCCCCGTTGCTTCCCTCCTTACCTCCACGTGTCATACATGCATTTTCTATGCACACAGCCTATGAAGAGAGGAACATTCAGGGAGTGAATTTACAGCTGTAAATGTCACTGTACAAATCTGGTAACAATTTTATATGAGCGAAGAAGGGCTGTCACACTGTCCTGTTTGACTGCAGTCAATCAAACAGAACCGTACAGTGTTTCTGTGAAGAAATCAAAGCCAGATGATTGTAATATCCACCAGAGCATAAAAAAACACTTCATCTGGACTAATTAGCTGTTTTACTGCAGTTGTTTACATTTTAAAGACAGCAAAATCGTGTTAACACATGGTAAGGGACCTAGTAATGGATTTCAGATTTCCAGTGAGCTGTTGCTTATTCATTGTCTTTCACCTCTAATTTATCTATTTTATGTTTCTTTCTGACTCCATTTAACTCTCTGATGCAACATTACACACAAACAGACATAGTTCTCACAGTGCGGTAAATGAAGACTCTGAGCAGTTTGCCAGCAATTGTTTCCAGCAGCTGTCCGTTGTAGAGCTCGCTCAGGGTGACTTTCAGCTTCAAGATGTGGTTTTCCAGAATGATTTTCAGCAGGCTCTGGTCTGTTGACATCACCTCATCTGACAAAACATACAGTAAAGTTGCTGATTGGGAAACACCACATCCTCAGTCCTGATGAAATATTTTCTACTGTGTATGGCTTCGTGTGCTGCTCTGCTGCACATTAGAACTAGTTTAGACTTCCAACTCACTAGTGAAGGCAGTGTTGAGAGGAGCGAGCAGTGTGTACTCTGTCTTCGGACCCAGAGCAGCAGCTAAGTCGAGTTCGGACATCAAGTCGATGAAAGTGCTCTGGGATTGTCCCATAAGCTCCATCACTTCCTTGGCTGGTGGGAATCACACAAACATGTCACGCTGATGATCACACAGAAATGATATGGCCAAATGAATTTCAACAAATTCAACATGTGATTTACCTGAGTTAGGGACGAGCACCTGGTCTATGAGGTGGATGACGCCATTGGAAGCCACAATGTCTTTCTTCAGCACCATCTTGATGCCATTGACAGTCAGACTGTCGCCATCGCAGCCAATCTCGATGGTGCTGCCCTCCTCTGTCTCGTACACGGATCCTGCCATGATGGCTTCTGCACACTGGACGCTGTTCAACAGGTGATAGTTCACCAGAGCTGAGAGGTTTGATTAAAGCGTGATAGAGACAGAAATAGAAACACAAGCTGATCAGATTGCATACTTGTAAACTTTTCTGCTTGCCTGTAGTTATTTTTGTAATGTACATATACTATACAAGATTTAAAGCTGTCAAAGGAAACACTAATATTCTGTCTGCTCTTTTTGAAATATTTAGGCACCTCTGTCAACATTTACATATCCGATTACACCTTCAGATGAGTCCATCGGTCAAACTAAGCTTGCAAAACTGCCTTATTAAAGCAATACATTGACAGCGTGTAAAAAAATCTACCACAAAAATTAAAATGTAATCAGTGTCGTACTGCCAGGAAAAATTACTCAGTGGTCCAAACAA
This sequence comes from Stegastes partitus, assembly GCF_000690725.1. Taxonomy (NCBI): domain Eukaryota; kingdom Metazoa; phylum Chordata; class Actinopteri; family Pomacentridae; genus Stegastes; species Stegastes partitus. Next base: position 191,457 of record NW_007578967.1, on the reverse strand, counting down.
AGCAAAAACATTATCTTGCCTTTGTAAATTGTCCTGACATGACTGGTCAGTGAAGTCTGTTGCCAACTGTGGGAGAATTTATCTGAGGATATATTGTTTCTCAGAGGAAGCCGCTCGCTGCTCATTCCCATTACTCAGCAAATACGCAGATAAGCTCTTCCCTTTTTTCACTGCGTGGTGTCTGGACATTCTTGTGTGTCTGTGCGTGGGTGTGTGCTCATAGTCCTTTACTTGTGAGAATTTTAATGAGCACCTAAGTTCGCACATCATCTTTTGGTAGAAATTTGGAGAAAGGGGCTGAAAGATGCTTTCAGTGGTTTACTTTTTGATTTGACAACAAGCTATCAACACGGATTACCTCCCAACAAATGAATGTTACGTGTTATCAAAACATCAGCAAGAGTCTACTGCCATGGTAGCAGCCGTGTCAGGATGAGCGTAGGCACAATGGTCCTTTGTTAACTTTAGGATGTTAACACGCTCTCCAAAAATGTACCCACATGTTGATGTTTATCTGGTACTCTCTTCTTACAATGATCACCATCCTAGCTTAGCTTGATAGCATGTTGACTGAAATGTATAAATAAATACAGCTAAACACAAAGAATGTCTGTGACTGGAAAGAATGTCATTAGTATGTAGCTAGTACGTAGTCAAAGAGAGTCAGGAGATTTTACCCAGATGATCGCACTGGATGAAAAGTCAGTGGATTATCTAAGTAAATCCACGTCATACTTAAGAGAATATTTCTTACTTTAGCAGATTTAATGGAAACATATCCAACAACTGAGACATTTTACTTAAAAAGAAAAAAAATGTGAAACCCAGTGTAGTGCTGGAGGAAAAGTTATGGTATTCCAAAACGTATTATGACTACTGGGACAGATGAATATCTGCACTATTTTTTTTTGTCAATTCAGGTAGTCAATGTTGATATACACCAATCAGCCACAACATTAAAAAAAATTATTTAAGTCCCCCATGTGCTGCCCAAACAGCTCTTAATTGGCACGGCGCTGAGGAATTTGGAGGCCTGGCCAATGTCTTGGTCTTCTGTTCCTCAAGTTGTCCCTGTTAAATGCAGGATACATTGTTCTGCTGTTGAGGAGTGTCGCTGCCATTAGGGGGGTGTGCATGGTCTGCCAAAATGTTTAGGTTGTTGGTATGTCAAAGGAACATCCACAGGACACAAGGTTTCCCAATAGAATATTGCATTGTTGATCAATGTTATCCACTTCACCTCTTGGTGGTTTTAATGTTATGGCTATTTTGGTGCATTTCGTTTTGTATGTGAAAGTTTCATCTGTTCGTAGAGCGCAAGAAAAAGACTAAGCTACTTGTTTATATCATCATTAGTGTATCTCCTGTTGTACCTGCAATAACAGTCTTGTCTGCCATGATACGCTCCAGGTAGCCTGGGCTCAGTTTGTCAAAGGCTTCATTAGTTGGAGCGAACAAAGTATATTGGCCAGGCTGGTCCAGCTTGTCCATCATATCAGATGCTAAGGCTGCAGCCTGGGAAGAAAAGCAACATTTTGTCAGACTGAGAAATGCAAAACTGTATTGAACAAGTGATGCAGTTGTTTTGCTGTGGCACTTTGTCGGTGATTTCTACAGATCAGTGTACATTTTACATACGCTGAAAGAGGAGAGCTCATCGTTGACGTCCAGGACTTCCTTGATGGTGTTACCCACAGCGCTGATTACCCGATCGATCACATGTACCACACCGTTTGTGGCCACCTGGTTAGCATGGATGATCCTGGCACAGTTCACTGTCACAACCTTCACAGAGAGGAAATGTGTTATTAAGCTGTCAGGGCCCTTCATAGGCATAATTCAAGTACTCCTGCAACCTGCAATCCTGCATGAACTAACCCCATTTGAATAGTGGTTGATGTAGAGCCCCAGGTCATTGTACATGGAAGTGAGACTCATGCCGTTCTTCAGGTCTTTTGTCAGAAGACGACGGTTCACCATGTGAAAGTGAAGAGCGTTGTACAATTCGATGTTCACGTTGCTCTCCAGTGCCGCACGTACATTCTTTGGAAATCACAACATTTGTCAAAAAGCAGCGACTGTGTGTGTGTGTGATGTTATTATTGCACTTTTGCTCTTGTAGAAAATGTCCAGTTAACTCACAGGCTCCAGCTGATCCCAGGCATCGTTGCTTGGCGCGAACATGGTGAAGGAACCTTTGCCCTCGATTTCCTCTCTCAGCTTGGACACATCGGAGTATTGCTGTGTGTTTGTAGCCTTTACAAGCCCCAGCGTGCCATACACATGGTCAATAGGAGCCACTGTGAGAAGGCAGGGGGATTATTACAAAAGTAAACTGACATCCTGAGCTGACTATGAAACAATGGTTGCTACCGAGAATAATATTACTGGACCAGATTTGGGCTGTGGTGTCAACCACCTACCTGCAGGGCATCCTCTCATGCCCTCCAGCTTCATGTACCCAGGACAGCATTCGTATAGGACCACACTGCCAAGAAAAGAGCAGAAAAAATGTTAGACTTATGAGTGATTGATCACGAAAAGAACGAAGAGAAATTAATTTAATCCTGACGCACGCTGTACAAAAGACAGATTTCTTTGCTGTTGGAGAGCTGCACATTACAATGCTTTGTTGTTTTTGCAATACCATAAATAGAAATAAAACAGACAAAGATGCAATGTGAATATAATGCAGGTTAAGAGAACAAAAGAAACTTCTCACATCAACAATGCAGCAATTACAGCTGGGGAAAAGAAAAACAACGTCGGCAAGCTACAAGAGAATGACGAGCGTTTGGATTCATTGAAAACATCCGAGACGGGAAAGCAAAGTTGCACAAAGAGGTTTCCCATCCTACTCACCAAATAATAAATCCATTATCATGCGAAGCCTATTTGGAAGTTAAAAGTGAAGAAATGGTGGCGTAAGAAAACATCTTAGAAAACGGCAATAAACACACAATTAACATGAAAGCGGTTCATTAAATGCTTCCACAAGCAAACTGACAGCACACAAGTCCCAGCAGGCCGATCACAGAGTAGAGCTGGGCTAACTTTAAACACTTGCTCAAGACATTTGTTCAGCAGTCAGCCAATGTTGCTTCCAATGGCTCACGCAACAGCAGTAAACTCAGCAAATAAAACAGTCTGATATAAGAAAAAAAGGACAGCAACAGTTATTTGTTAGCAACAAAGTCAAAACAGACCCTGAATCATATTGCATTGAAAAGTTGTGCATTATCTCTGCATTATCAACTCCAGGCTCTTATGCTGCATAAAATATGTAAAGAATCAGCTCAGTGGGCTCTCACATCAGACAAATCCAACACCACAGGCTGAGAAACTTTACAGAAACTAATAGCCACCACATTCCAAGAGGAAATCAAAGATTTACAGTACAGACTTCATGTTCAAGATACTGTAACTGTGCTAACATGAAAACCAGACAGGGCTGTCTGCTGCCCTCTTGCCATTTCTCCTGGGCCATTAATCTCATTCCTGAGGAAGCTTTCAAGAAAAACAAAATCCAGATATACAGTCAGCTTCTTGTGTCCATTTAGTAGATTTAGATTTCGGTGTGGAAGGAGCAGCTTATGAAAACTTCTGAAAACAGAGCTCAAAGAAGCAGAAACATCCTGGCAGGAAACTGGGAGGACCCGCGAACACGAAGCACGCCAAATGAGGTGTGCAGTCGACTCACACTCCTCGATCGGCCCATTCGGTTCGCAGGAACTCAAGTTGCACTTTATTCCATGAATGACACTATGAGGTGAGAGGAGGCTGATACCGTGAGCCACAAGTCAGCAATGTAGGTTTAAGAGAGGAGATGAATTATGCTTTTCACATAAAGTATGACTGGGACTTTTCCAAAGTTAACACACATCTTCCAAGATGCTAACAAACTAGGAAGTGAGTCAACACTGGATGCTCAACAGCGATCCACCAGAGAAACAGCCACTGAGCTCTTGAATCAATTTAATAGGGGGTTTAACCCAAAGCACTTTATAGGTTCCAGTTGGAGCTTTCGGTGTGTTTACTGTGGAGATTTGTTTAGAGAGGTCTCCTTGGAGCTTATTACACATTCAGTGTGTTTGATGCAGAGCCCTAAGCTTTCCTGCTCTCTGTTTTACCATGGAAATACTGGGTGTCTATATGAATGCAGAGCTTTCTCTACATAATTTGCATCCAAAACAAATAACTGTTTGCTTTCCTTTTAGGAATGAACAGTAGTGATATATGATGCAAAAACAAATTACTCCCTTCATAGTCTATTTCAGACATACACACATAAAGCAGCATCACTCACTTTCTCCCCTCAGCTTCCTCAAATGACTCACGTGTTTTGGCAAACTGCTGTAATCCACTATAATGGGCATTTGTGTGGTTATATGTGTGATGATACTGAAAACCCGGACGTTTTATGTGCAATAGCTGCGTTGCTTATAGAGCAATCATCCTTGGCTTTAACACTAATTTCTATAATGTGAAATACAAAATTATCCACGCATGACTGGCTGTCAGGAAGGTATGAAGTCATCGCTCTCCAGCTGCGCTCTGACAGGATAATAGATGCAGTAGACACCAGAGACACAGCTAGCCGGTGCGCTGCGACCAGAACTCTGGCAGTGTCGCTGCATGAAATGGCTCAATGTGGCTTCCAGATGAGCAGATGTGCAAACGTGGGGCACGGATGCACACACACACACTGTCGTTGCACAGAAACACTAGCTGGGGGGTTGTCTGGCATCACATCAAAACAGTACAGTTTTTTTTCTGTTACATAATCAATATACCAGTCTTGTGTGATTACTGTGCAAACATTTTCTTTTTTTAAATACATACATCCCAGGGAGTGGACTGTACATCATTAAAACGACACACATTCACAACTTTTCTGACAGTACTGTGGATCAGCTGCAATTAATAATCATCTGCTCCATGCATGTTCAGTCCAACACCTAAAACCCACCACTTTGAAGAAAATTGCTTCCACCTGAACTTCCAGCAGCTCTGTTTAAGAGTCCCTGGTGGAAATTAGGGCATCAACAAATCCCTATGGTGTCATTATATCCCAAGTAAAGAAACAGGAGAAGACAGCGCAGCGTATGAACATCATTTATCCTTTGTGGCAGTGTTTTTAAGAGATTCCCTCCAGGTACCCTCATAGCTTGTTTTAACACCAGCTTGTTTCTACACCAACCCACTGTGAACTCGCCTTGCCGTGGACTCAAACACTCTGTCCTAATCTCTCATCAACACCAAATCCCACTCAGACATAACCACAGCTGGCTGGATTTCCTCCACTGCTGCTAAACAATGTCTTCACTGTGACCACAGAGGCAGAGAGAGATTCTTATTGCATTGATGGTCTGTTTCTGCTGTATTTACTTCATATTGTCATTTGATATTGTTTAGTTGTTTGCTGATGGAAAATATGAATACTTTGAATACACATAGAGCACCATATTTATGAGATTATTGGTTGATGTGATTTTGTTTATAGGTTGTTACTGTAGGCATATTTTAGCTAAGCTCTCTTTATACATGATCTAAGTCAGTTTTATTTAAACTTCTTAAAACATTCCTTCTAAACCCAAAAGGACATAAATAATCAAAGAAACAGTTAAATGGGATTTGTCATACTTTACTAATCCCAAAGACAAAAAACAATCAAACATATCTGATTCCTTAGCAACCCTCATTGCCCTCCTACCATTTACCCTCATCTGATTCAATCTTATCTTTTAATTCCTGTGTGATCCCATGTAATGTTATCTCCGTATGGTCTCCATCGTACTGTCTTGGAAGAAAATGACACACCCCTGCACTCAAATCATGCTTTTATCCATTGTCTCCCCTATCTCCTCATTTTCAGACTTATCTACACAGCAACAGGTGTTCCAGTCGACTGCACAAGTGAAAAAAGTGTGAGTCTGCATTGTGTTCTTGTGTGTTAATGACAGAGAGTGAGTGAGAAAGAGCGTGCCATTTTTTTTTTTCTTTCACTCTCCCACTACACCAGGCCACCCACAAGGCTGATGAGCTCCAGCCGAGCCTTACACTCCACATTTTTTTTTTTTACTCTAATAATCAACTCATTCCGCACACTATGTCACAAGAAAATACTGTCACCAACTAATGACTTCAAACCAGCACCACTGAGTTCTAAAACAGCATTTTCACTGTAGGACACCTTAACCAACATTTCTAAAAAGTAGCAGTTTCCAGTTGCAGTTTCTTATAGCTCACCCAAAGCATAAATCAGAAGTAAAGAGCAACTTAATTTCATCCACACAAACACTCCATTCACACACATACAGCACAAATCAAGCACTCGCTACATGTGCCAAGAACCTAAATCTGGCAAAGCTGAAGATGAAATATATCTTCTGTTTCACCTAACTGCGAGACTAAAAGCACATAGACTGATGTTTTTCCTGAGTACCTGAAACATGTTTGAATCCAGGCATCAATCACTGCTGTGAAGCGCTTACAACATCAACAGGCTCACAATGGAGTGAACCCCTGGCCACAAGGCTACAGAGCACGCCCAGACTTGAGAGGAAGGGAGAGGTGAATGAAGATGAAGAATAAGGGAGTTATACAGTGCATGCAGAGTTTCCATGTGTAGGAAACTGAGGGTGTGAAATCCAGATGCAAAGGAAATATGAATGTACATATGCTGAAAATGTTAATTATTTATAACCCTAGCAGATCCAGATAGGTGGGGTCAAACTAAGCTGATGTCTGCTCGATAACAGTAAAAGGTGAGGAGGTTAGCGTGGTGGTGGTGGAATCCAACCCAAACATCAAATATTGATGTTCGTCTGGCTGGTTTGGAAAATGATGCTGGGAATGGTTTACACTTTGGGTCGGGCCATTTGGACTGGGTGCGGATAACAATTTAGCCGTTTGATAAAGACTTACGCCTTCTTGCCACAGATGGAGCCTTTGTACCAGTTCCTGCATGTGCTGAAGTACTTCTTCTTGGTGCCCACGACCTGCTGCAGCGCGCACACATTGGGTCTGCAAGAGGAGGGAGGAGAGCATGATAAGGGAGTGACAAAGAAAGTGAAAAGCAGGGTGAGGAGGGAAGGCCAGGATACGGGAGTGCATGAGGGTGAGGGGCGTGGGGAGGGGAAGGAAGAGGGGAGGTTTGAAGGATCAGAAGATAGGAAGATGTGAGGGGTTGTTGAGTGAATGTTTGAAAAGTAAAGAAAAATGCTAATGTTTGTGTTTCTAGCAATGCATATTAGGATCTAGCTAATAACTGCAACTAATGCACATAATTAAAACATTTTTATGTAATAGAAATTAATTTCAGCAAGCAGTGGCAGCCCATTAAAACAGCTGCTTAATTTCCACTTCAATTCGATTTGTAAATACTGAATTATGCATATTTTTTTGTAGTTGAAGACTGAATGAATGTCAGAGACAGTATTGAGTTTTCCATGATGGCTTTAATCAATATTTTCATCAATGTGGCTGACCTGTTTATCAAATTGTCCTCTATGCGAGTTAAAACCACCTTTAAAAACTAGCACACAATATAAAATCTGACACACTGAGCAGTCCACACATCACAAATCAAATGCAATTTCTGATTTAACATGTGCACACTGATACAAACATGCTGATCAGGACTGTTATCTGCAACAACAACAGCAACAACAACAAAAAAGAAGTAAACTCTGTTCTTTAAAGTTTGCTCTCCCGTCTCCTTACCCTTCCTTCCTGGCCCGTATGCGGCTGTGGGTGACTATCTTGTCATAGGCTGAAGAGTCGACGCTCCCCAGAGAGCAGAGCGCCACCAGCACTAAGGTCACCACTGGCAGCTGATGCATCCCGGTCAGTTATCAGTCCTCTGTACTGCGAGGGCACAAACACACACTCCTCTTGTCTTTTTTTAAATACACACACAAACGCACACACACCCCAAAAAATACACAGGAGATATGGGAGCACACGTGAGAGAGGGAGCTTTTATACCAACAACCCCCCCACCTCTCTCTCTCTCTCTCTCTCTCTCTCTCTCTCTCTCTTCCTCTAACACACCCACTCCCTTTTTACTCCCTCACTGTCTTTTCCATACCATTACGTCCTGCTCTCACCCGCACACACCCTTCTGTTCAGTGAAAAATCCTTCCTCCAGCTCTGACTCCAGCTCATTGTCTCCTCCTCCCTCATGTCGTTTCACGTGAATTTTGCATGAATTTTCTTGACCACCATCACATCCCAGAGCACCAAGGACACCCTGTGATTCAAACTTTACGTGGCTTCACGCTCCTGAGTGACTCCTCCAACTGTGAACTGCCCATGAAGCGTGCTACCACGACAGAGCTTGTGACCTGGCATCACAATTAAGAAAAAACATGAATGAGAAGAAACTAATGAATACACATAAAGGAATGTAGATGTTTCATTACTGATTTAAAGTTATGATATTTTGCATTCACACACAAACACACATATACAGGCACTAAGAACACCTCAGCTATCTGTCCTTGAGACATTTGGCAACAAAATGTGTGATTTAAATTGACTGGAATGTCTTAATAGGGTAAATTGTAAGTCATTCTCAAAGAGCCATATTAGGAATCTGTGTAGATCACAGTTTTGCACTTGACACTGCGCTTGACAGAAACCTGATTGTATTTTTATCGTACGCCTCCTGGGATACCGCTCTCCTCCCTTTTCCCTTTTATGATGTGGATTCATCATTTCCACCAGCCTTTCCTCCCTCGAACCCCCGTTTGTGCTTCTCCTCTCGCTTCATCCTCCCCGCTGTCATGTTCGTCGTTCATCATCTCAACTCTTACCTGGTCCCAACTTTTCCCCACAGTATCTCATCGTTGAAGCCAGATCTGATACAGCTTCAAAGTGAAAAAAACCTCTCATGAAACAGGCTCTCCCTGGATGGCGTCATGTACGGTCTTGACTTCTGAACATGAACAGGTGTGCTTCAGTCTGTTGATTCTGTGAAAGAAGAGCGATCGTTCAACAGATGTGACCGCAGACAGAGTGCACTGAGGTTCTGGCACATGTTCTATTTAGGATACAATAAGGTAGGAATCAGGGTGATTTTAACAAGTCCACTTCTGGTTGTTGATTAAACTCCTTAAACTCATCTTTGTCTATCAAAGTTACATAACTTTTCATTTTTTCCCCCATAAAAATACCTAATATGGCTTAAATGTACAGCAGCGCTACACTGTTTACTGCACTGCTTCCTCTAGAATGTGTGAATCTTCACAGTTCCCACCTCTCGCTTCAACTACTCCTCTTCAATCACTGTCACTCAATCACACCAGCTCACCTATGACTCTGTTCCAACGCTGCAAAACTGTTCTACGGTACATGATTGCAAGTAGTAATATAGGAGTAATTCAGACACATATGTGAGAACTACAACCTGACTCCAAAGAAGAAATGGTTCCTTAGGTTTGTATAAAACCCTGTAAGTCTAAATCCATGTTTTTGAGCCTATGTTTACTACACTTGCAGGTTTAAGGTAGAAGTGCTCAGCCATGGTATTGATTGCTTACTACCTTTATGATATGTCTTCTATCACGTGGACACATTAACGGCTCAGAAACTTTATTTATTCTGAAGGACTTTTACTAATTTTCAGCAGCTTGCAATCATAATAAAGGAAGAAAACGTTGCACTGAAAATGATCTTAACTCACCCACTGTACACCACAGATTTACTCACTGTCTATGAACTCACATGACCTCTGTGATCCCAGAGATGACAGAAGGCCGAGCAGCTTTCCAGAGAGCCTCCTCCCTTTGGACACGACTTCCTATCATTGAATGGAATCTAGCATTTTAGAAAAGAAAAAATAACAAAAACTTAACAAACTGAGGACACACATATTAAATCCAGACTGCAGCCAACACACGAACCTGATGGATTGCAGTTAGCGATTGCTGATCTATTCCATCTGTCTTTATGTAATTGTTAAAAACCTTTAAGATGAAATGAGTGGTAACCAGCTGTTGCGCCACAGCTCTCTCCAGGGTTTTGGTTGCAGGTGGTTGTGGAGTTGATCCTGCAGACATGTTGGCAGAGGAAGTGGACGGCAGGAACTCCATCCTATGTGTGACATCCCCCCCTAGTGGGAAACACTTGTCAATACACTCAAGGGGGAAACCTCTATTTCACATGTAGCCACTTTATTAGGTACACCTGTGAAATCTAACGCAATCAAAAACGACAGCTCTGCCACAATTCTACTTTTATAACATTTTAAGTTTAATTAGTGTTTTCAAAAAGATTCTATTTTATGTATACCATTGGGGTCATAATGGGTGACGGCATACTGGATTGCATTACATTTAAATATACCTGATATCAAAACCACGAACATACACGAGGGGGAAACACTTTTAAATTTAAAGCAGTCCAGTAGCTACACTACCATCCGCCATGATGTTGTAAAATGTGTTTCATAATAACGTAATAACAATGTAAGTCACATTAGATGCATGATGTGTTCAAGGACATGTATGTGTGAATATCAATGTTGCACAAGTGTTTCTACAGCAGGTCTGCACGTTATTCACTTCAGCCTTGCGTGTGAAAGTTAACCTTATACAACTAACAGTATCAGCTGTGTGTGTGTGTGTGTTGATTCTTGCATTTTTACTGCAGATTCTTTGCTGTTGCTGCCTCGAGCACACAGCACTTTTTTCAATATTCTGTCCTTTGCTGTGGAGCAGAGTAACACTTTTTTTCATCATATCAGTTTTTTGGACAGTTGGCTTATTTTTTGTAAACAAATCACATTCATGCTTAAATGTTAAAGAGGAATCTGGCAGTTCAAAACAAATCAGTTGAGTCATGTTTGAAAGTTACATCAGCGCTCTCAACTAATATGTACTGTCGTGCCGCTGAATACGATTGAAGCACTTGAAACACCTAAATATAATCATGTATATATGCATGGCGTCTATTCGTGCGTTTCTGCATCTGTGACAGCTTGTTTGAGTGCAGTTGGGAAAATCTATCAGAAACCCAGGAGCATTTCAGCACAGCCTTTTGATCACACATGGAGCGCAGTTTCATCATCTGTTGAATATTTCATCTCTTGTTCACTTGCTCGGTCACTTGTGCACTGATAGATATTACAGGCCGCTAAAGTACAAATAAGAAAGTGACAGAAAGCAGGCCAAAAAAATTAAAATGGTTCACAGAAAACAACAATGTCCAGCCTGTGGGGGAACACACAGGGCAGTTGATGCAATCTCACTCACTTTTTGGAGTGTAAGTGTAATTGACTTAAGTGGTGACTTCGGATGGGATTTGCTTTTGTTCTTCTTCTTTATCTTTTTCTTTTTGTAGTCTGAGAGAAGTTCATCCTTGTCTTCCTGCAGTTACAGAAAGTTGCCGCAAATGGTTTGGCTACCTGGACGATAGAGCATGTTTACGCATACATTCAACTCCAAAGAAAAACAAAACGCCAAAGAAAATTTTTCACGACGATTAACTACACTTTTAAGTACCTAATTTACTGAAATCAGGAGCAAACTGAAAACAATTAAAATAAATCAGGCCATTAAATACTTGCAAAATTGTGTAATCTCCTCTCCAAAAATGAAAGGCAGGCTCACGTGCGAGAAGACTGCTCTAGTCAGGACAGCCTCGGCCAGAAAGATTAATGTAATAACACACACACACACAAAAACCGCAGAGCACACAATAGCTACTGTTAAATGGTCGAGTAGGTTTTCCATTCATTATGGAATTATAGATCTTCATTCCCCTGCTTCTCCTCTGGTGGTTGAGCGAGACTCGGGAATGAATGCAAAGTAATGTAATAACTGCAGTAAAAGTTCGATTAACAAGCTCGTGCTGCTCTTAGGAGCGAAAGAGTTTTCAGTGGCATTACAAGACCAGCTGCACAGTAAAGTGGTGGAAACGTGCTGGCAGATAAATTAGCCCTTTCACTTTGTGGTTTTGCTGTTCTGGCTGTGAAATAATGGAGGAACATTTCATAAATGACTGGACAAAGTGTTGGGCAAGAAGGGAAAAGCTTCCTGAAAGCATTTTGTACAGTCCTTTATTATATTATTATTACTGAATATTTGCACCCACACCCACTTCCTGGGACTCAAACGACATTCACAATATTCAAATGTAACATCCTACTCTTGCTAAGGCTTGAACAGTTTTACATACAGCCTTTCTTTTTGACCATTTCAATACATTAACGTGAAAGTGGGTGAATATTTTCTGATGAGTTTAAAAAAAAAATAAATTCTAAACTAATATTGCATTTCTAAATATTCTTGTGTAACAGATGATTCACAAAGCTGATGTTGTGTCTGTGGAGAATTTCTAAACTGCAATTTTTAAATTGATGTGCTTTAAAATTTAGTAAAAATAGAACACTAACAGATGCCTTCTAATGACCTTTGGCTTGTAGACCGCCTCATTCTTCTTCTCTAGTGACTAATCTAGAAGCTCTGCTGTGCTTTTAATTTGGACCTTCGGCAGTGAAGTGACCCTTCTGAACATCAGTTCTTAAAATAGGAAGTGATTAAGCAAAGTACATCTTTTTCAGAAACTGTCTGGCCCAGTCAAGCTAATATAAATGTCCACAAGACACCCATTAACCCATTAATGATCTCTGTAGTATCTTCAGTGACAACTTAATGGAGAAACCTGATGTTATGGTCATAGTATTATGTGGCTAGGCTTTCATGGCTTTGAAAGCCAATTTAAAAAACACCAACGTCTCCTTATCGACAGATTAAATGCATGAAAACAGCAAAGTAAGTAGAGCTGTGATTTTTTTAAATCAATTTTTCAACCTAACCAAGGATGTTTTCAGAGTTATTTCTCTTGAATACACTTTTGTTTTCTTTGGAATCAATGTATCAATGATTTTGCGATGACAAAAGACTTAAAAACACCATTACAGTCTATATTTTCTAAAATAAAATATTCTCAGTATCCTCAAAAGTGACAAGTACTTCAAGGTGTAACTGTTATTCCATTATGACAGCATCATAGTATCTAAGCATTGAGCTCTGTCTGCAATCTGCACTGAACAAAAGAAAAAAAGCAGAATAAAGAGTGTATTTTTAGGTTTATTTTCTTGATCTATGTTAAGCTCTATAATGCCATTTATTCAAAGTAACATCACATCTCAAAGTACCAGCTTAAAAACAGCAAATCTGTTCAAAATAACAAGTTTATTTTCGGTAGGAGCGATTAAACATGAATAATATGTTGCTTTAAATGGTTGATAGGCTGTGTTCATATTGTGTATCTCCCACAGTTCGACCAAGCTCTACTTCACATAGGAGAATATTTACCACGAACTGCCAGGGTTAAATGTACAGTCGGCCTCGTCGGAGTGATGAGGATCACAATCCAGAGTCTTTGCATAGAAAAACATTGACAGAATTGTTGTTGCATGAGCAGAGCTTGACACATCTTTGAGAAACTGTATGTCACCGTAAAGTGTGTAAAGTGCAGAAACAGAGAGAGTAAGGCAGAAAGTCAGGTCAAAAAACGGAACACATCTATTGCTCTAGTGACAGAAGGATGGTGCGAGTTTAAAGTGGCGTAGAGATAAGCAAGAAAGGAAAAGAGGTAGAGAGAAACTGTCGAGGAGAGGGTTTGGAAAAACAACAGGATATTTTGAACAGAAACGCACATGTCAGTTAAAGGCAAAGGGAGTGAGAGAAAGAGGAAATCATCAGTTCCAGGAAATCATCTGTAGGGAAGAGATGCGATGAAATGACCTCATCCTAAAATCTTTGCAACGCTCACACAGAGCTCCATTCACTTCTGCTGCATCTCCACTGCTAATATAACGCTATTTAAAACACTTGAACCAAAGGCCTCCCTGAGTCTCCAAAGATCAAAGCTGATCATTAGTTTAGCAATAACTGGAAATGTTCGACTCTCTGCCAAACCCACAGTAACATTCTCCTCACTTGAAGCTCACACTGATTGTCAGTCTCTCCGTCTTTAGTCCCGCATTACTCGGTCTGTAGTTCTGTTCGTGTAGCGTAACATCTTACGCATCTTCCGTGGACGGCCCTGACGAACACCCTTCAGCTACCGAGTCACTGCAGGATAATTCTTTGTCCTTTTCCTCAGCTTCTTTTTCTACACTTTTGTCCAGGCTGTTGTTGCTGCTCGACTCCTCCCTACTCTCTGCAGCTTCCTCCTTCGCCTCCGGGAGTTCTGTCTCACTGTTACCTGTAGCCATACACTTCTTGTCCTGCTCCTCTGGGTCCGATCCCCCAGACTCCCCTGCTTCTTCTGACAGAGAGTACATCTGTCTGGAAAGCTCTCCTGTGCCTGACGCAGCTTCTGTGCTGCGTTTCTGGAACAAGTCAGTGATATCTTTGGAGTAGTTTCTCCTCTGACTTGACTGTTCGCCGGAGCTCTCATCAGAGGCCAGGAGTCCATTTGGCAGACCATTGGAGGCTTCAGGAGGTCTGGGGGAAGCTGCAGAGGTGACCTGCTTCAGGATGGATGCAGCGATCTTGAATCTGTTGAGTTTGCTCTTTACCTGGCTGCTTGGAGGGCAGGTGGAAACTTTGAGCGAGGAATTAGGGTAAGCAAGACCGCAATCCACTGAGCTGCCGCTGGCCTTGGGCCCCTGTAGAGCAGGCTTGCCAGTCTTCATCATGCCCATCACCTCATAACGAAAACTGGAGATATCTTGTTTCAGCTCCTGTGAGAGCAGAGTGAGAGTCAGCTCCCCCGGTAAATTAATTAACGCTTTTCAGTTAACCGTTACTTACAGTTGTCAGTATGTGGAACGCTCTAGAGTACTGATTAAATTTCAGCTCAGTCAATGCTAAGTGGATGAAGTTTAATTTAAAAAAATAATTTCTGTCTTTTTCTCATGAAGCATGCAAGAACATTTTACTATAATATGGAACACGCTTTTAAAGCTGTTATACATCTCGGACACATCAAATCACAGCTTTCAAACAATCAACAATATGGTATAACAAGCCGAGAGTCTAGACTGGTAAATGATGAACGATTTGTCTCTGCATGACACATGACTGAATTTCAGCAAGAACAGATACAGACATTCACAATTGCTGTTTATTTTGGTCACTCAAGGGCAACGGAAAAAAGAACCTTTAGTCATATAACTGAAATGGTATAACTGGCAAGTAGTTACTATTTACACTACAAGCAATGTTCTGAGTCATTTGTGTGCCCCTGGTCAGTGTTGTTGTAGTATTCACTCTCATTTTAGACCAGTTTTTGCTCCTCGGCAACACCCTAGGGAAATATCACTCTCTCTTCAGTTGCTTCTACTATGTGCACCAACTAGTTTCTAACTCAATTTGCCCATTAGTTTGTGCTAAGCAGGTTTTGTACTAAGAGCTTTTAGAGCATTTTTATTAAAAACAGCTAATGCAATGGACAAAGATAAAAGAAGTCGGAATGAACCAAAAATGCTGCAAATCGGCATTCTAATTACAGATTCGGATGATTGCTCTCATTGTTAATAGAAATCCTTATAATCAAAGCTACTTATGTTTTGTTCTGTTGGACCTGAGCCTACCTTGAAGTTCTCTTCAGTCAGACCTTCCTCAGTCTTGGCATCTCTGATCATGGCGGCCACGTAACGTTTCACTAAGTTCCTCAGAACCTCCTGCATCAATGAAAAATAAAATACATTGAAACAAAAACAATTTGCTTGTACTACTGAATGAAAGTGTTCAAACCGCACAGCCAGTCATTCAGGGAAAAAGGACACAAATATGCTTGCACAACAGAAAACACCCTTTCAGCTACATTTCTGATAAAAAATGCGACAACGTCCCCCTGCAGATGTGGAAAAATAGGAGATCCTCTGCAGAGAATAAGATGAACATCCCACAAAGCGTAATTGTTAGACCCATGCTGTGAGACATCACAACAAATTTTTATTGACAGATTGAAATTGGGAAGGCAGCTAAAGAGCTCAATATGTGTCTCATAAACACACACATTAGCAGAAGACTCATGTACAGTTTGCTTTATAAGGCTTCTTACCTGATACTGATGGTTTATCCTCAGGTTCTCCGCTGCTCGCCTCTGCACAGACATCGGATGCCAGAGGTTGCGTGTAAGAAAGTGTGGGAGGTGAGTGAAAAAGAACAAAAAAAACCCCAACATATTTAGTTTTTTCTTCACAGTATCACACATTTCTGTAAACTCTGCTCTCTGTGAGTCTCACTACATGTTGGTCCTCAGTGCTGCATCACACAACAGTAAAGGTGGTTGCTCTAAAGTTAGATCATGATCATCTGAAAAGGTTTACTGTCCTTTGGAAAATTCAGGCTATTGTCACGTATGACAAAGAAAAGCAGCAAACCTTGACATTTGATAGGTAGAGGGAAAGTTACAAAATGAATAGACACAAAAATAAAGTAAATAATGTTGGGTATTAGGAATGTAAGTGATTGCCTGACAAAATACTTACAAAAGGTACAAATGTCTTCCCAACCTACTTTTTCTGGGAATTTCTTTAAAAAAATGTCCCCTTCTCTTTCTGTTAGTGACAATAATGGTTACATGTTTGACTCCCAACTTACTCCTAGAGTTCCGATGGTTTCAGGGCGCTTGGAGCGTGTCCTCTTGCACACTTGCCTCTTGATCCAACGCATGAGGTACCAGAAAGATTTAGGGCTGGGGATGATGTTAAATGGGGCCGGAAGAGTGGCCCCTTCTTCAAAGTAACTCATCCACAGCTTTGTCCTGGCGAACTTCCACTCAATGTCTGCATGATCCTGAAATCACATTAGGGTACATTTAAAATGCATGTATGTTTAATTATCTACTCCACATATGTGGGTTTTTGGTTTGCAGAGTGTTTGATCTGCTCACAGCAATGTGCTGGTAGGAGTTGTTCATCATGGCTATGAGCATGTTGAGGAGCACCACCAGGGAAATTATGTTGTAGGTGCCGAACATGGTGGCACCGACGAATTCGGTGAACTGGTGGTCTGCGTCCACGTTGGTCACGTAGAGGCTGATCAGGCCAAAGATAGACCAGAAGAGAGACTGTAGGGTCTCAAATAATCTGCAAGGGAAAGAGACATATTGTAAAAGTACCCAAAAGGCGTTGAAGGAAATTCTTACTCTCGTGTGTATGAGATTCTACTGAAACATCAGTTTCTCTTAGCAACGGAAGACTTTTGGAGAGTTTTCACACATTTTTCACACAACTTTCTCTTTCTTTCACACTCAGTTTCACAGGATCACACACTTACACTACATGTACAAGCAAGATAAGATTCATGGAAACTCACGTAGAGAAAGCGTTATTCTGCTCCACGCATCGGATGCCCTTGCATTTTCCTTTTTCATCTGAAGCCTTCGTCTCGTAGTAAAAGTACAGCTGGTTCAGCCCATTTGCAAAGGCTAGTAGAACCTGGAGAAAAACAGCATGTGCAAAGTTCAGTTTTGACATATTTACTGTCCTTATTCTGCGTGTCTACATCTGTGCACAAGCATTTGTGTGTTTACCAGACAGTAGATAAATAGGAACTTCAGGATGTCCAGCAGCATTCTCCCCAGAGAGATCTGCAGTGGCCCCAGATGAGAGTTGGCTGTGAACAGTGAGATGAGGCGCAGGGAGCTGAAAATGTTTGCTATGGCAAACACTGCTTCAGCTACTAGTGTTGGATGCCACATTTCCCATTGGTTTCTGGGTTTACTGCCACTGTACTGAATGGAGAAAAGAATGAATGATAGATAAAGTGAGCACAAGCGTAGGTCAACCTATAGACTGTCTTTTATATTCATAAACAAACGGTTACCTTAGTGTAGGCTACAATCTTGAGGGAGATAGTGGCTAAGTATAGAGAGTTCATGACAAAGTCCATCAGGTTCCACCAGTCATGGACGTAGTCTTGGAAACCACCATCCCACATTTGTTTGATCTCTGCCCAGATGAATCCTAGAAACACATGTATAAATATGGATTTATGTACAGAGTTGCATCGTGGAGAAGTTATTTCAAGCAGAAGTCACGTTCATCTGTCAACATGTGACGACTGAGAGTTGGAACACTTGTAGCTTGGATGACCATGTAACTCTCCGTTCCCTAGTCAGCAGTAAAAGCTGCATCAGAAAATTCTGGCTGTTTTATTGACAAGAGTAAGAACCCACAGCTCTGTGGGGTGATTTAAGCTGCATCAGCATACAAATATGCTCACAGTGGTGATACTGATGTTTTTGATGTTCAGCATCTTAGTCTAGTCTAATATTATTACATTAGTGCCACCACAACATGGAAAACAGCTGAGGCTGATGTGAATGTCATTTAGTTTTGTTGGTATTTGATTATAAACCAGAGTACTGAACACATTTGTTTTTTAAAACTGGGAATAACCAAAGCTATGACAATTCACATTGAGGAGCAGATTTAATAACAACAGTTGTCCACATTTCACTCAAAATTACAAGTGTATACTTAATGACAGTACTACAGGAGACGCAAAAGGAACAGAGTAATCAGGATGCATCACGTGGGAACCATGAATGTCTTTACAAAACTTTATTGTCGGGTGACATTGAGATATTTCACTTTGGACCAAACTGACAGATGGACTGACTGTCAGACTGAGAAAGTCAAATCAAAGAAAGCCTGTGTGAGAAAAAAACGCTAAGAAGGAAGCAAACTGTAACTCCCAAGCAGCTTTTCCACAAGAAACATCCAAACAGCAAGCTCAAAAATCTATTACCTGAGCAACTGTGAGCAAAATTAAAAAATAACAGTTTAATAATAATGTTCATTCATCACTTTGAACCACTTTACTGTTGGATAGGTTTTGAAAGAATCTGACAACTTTAACATAGCCTTTAGCTGCCAGTTGCTATGACAAAGTTTTCTTGAGCATTTGATTTTTATTTTCCATTGGGACTTCAGCTGCTGTTCATGATGATCATAGTAACTGGAGCCATTTACAGACATCAAAGAGATGGAAAAAGCATGACTACAAACATTCATATAAAAAAGAAAAAGAAAAAGGCGAGGATTCTGTCTGTTTTTTACTCACACAAAGTGGCCATGGCATTTTCATCCATCAAGACACCCACTTCCAACCATCCGTAACCAAAAAAGCCTTCAGTTGTCATCGGTTTTACTCACCCAGCACCCAGGGAAGGATCATCCACTCCACAGTGGTCGGTGCAGGGCCCTGCCTGTCCTGCCTGTCCTGTTCTGTGGTGACAATGTGCTGGGAGGCGAGCAGCAGCAGGAATAGAAAGGTCAGGTAGGACGCTGTGTGGCAGATGAACTTGATGAAGGGTTTACGGATGAAGAGGCCGTAGCGACTCTTAGGAGCGATGAGGTAGCAGAGAGCGAACGCAGGGTAGAGGAGGCCGATGAAGACACAGGTGAAGAACTTTCCTGCCCAGTGGCGTCGCCTCCAGCCGGGAAACTCATCGTACCACCGGGACGCCAAAAGCTGCTGACAGTTTGGCTGAGCTACAAACTTGAAGAAACATGACAGAGGAAGGGGGGGAGATTTGAGTTATTCTTTCCATCTGTTTGATCTGCAGAGGTAAATATGATTCAAAAGAACTTTTCATACCCCATTCCAAGGTATGGCTGCTGCTGCATGTGAGTTTGCTGGTAGACAGAATCCTCAGCTTACGACTATTTAATAGTTTTATACTTACCATAATGCCCTAGTGACAATATACCAGAATTAGCACCTGCTGTAAACTCCGGTTAAGGGCATTCAAACGAGGGAGTAGGATGTGTTGGCGGTGCCAAAAATTGAAGGGTTATCATCTACACACATGGATATTTTAGAATGAAACAGATATTGGCTGTCTTGGTGCAGAAGAAAAGGTGGCCTTACATAGAGATGTTGTCAAGAAACCGGAGAATCATGTTTTTAGATGACTGCATTGCATTTCTTGTCGATTCTCTTGAGACGAAAAGATCGCACTCCTTCCTGAGATGCCCGAATATGATTGGAATTTCTTCTAAAGCAGGCAACACTTTACAGTTCTTACCCACAAGAGGACTGATTGAAAATGTTCAAATCAACATGTGGAAATATTTTGTCTCCTTTTCTGCTGACTAGCTTGTTTGATGTTTTCTGTTTCTATGGGATAAATACTTCAAAGCAGAAGAATTAATAAAACATTTGAGTAAATGCTGTTCTCCTCCAGGTAACTGACTATAGGTTTAAAAGATCGGTGATTAAAAAAATATTTATGCAGCAATACTGCAGCAGTGCCGCATGACTACCTCAGCCAAATGGACTAAAGCTACATCAGCAGCATCTGGGGATAATCTAGAGGTATGTGGGTACAGAAAAAAACTCCTGGATAAATGAGTCATCGTGAGCATGCACGTATATGCCATCACACCTATGCAGACTGAGCTGTGAACTATCATGTTGAGCATCTATATCAGAGTCAAAGTGTTGACCGGTATCGGTGGGTGCCAATTCACCAACTCTGCAGCCTGGTTTCCATGGGAACCACAGATCCCTATCTGTGTCAGGGTCTGAACTAGAATGGCTCACATTTCCATACTTCAACTACAGTATCGCCACAAAACTTGAAAGGAAATTCAGAGGGGAAATACAGCAGGGGATGAATTTCATGGATGAGAGGAGAAGAAAAGGTATACTCTGCTTTTTTTTTTAAAATAAGAGACAATGAGAGATGGAGAGGGAGCGTTCAGATAATAAGGATCTTCCATTGCTACATATTTGAAGACTAAAGAGTAAAGAATGGAGGGACACAACCCCCCCCCCTGCTGATTTTCTCTTTTCATCTGACTCCTTTGAGCATGAACCTTATTATAGGCAAAATGGCTAACCTAATTAAGTTGCACCAAACGTCTGAAGCTCACCCATGGGTGCAGGCTAAGTCTTGTAATGAGGTACTTTAGCCAAGAAAATAATAAAATGAAAAAAAAAAAAGAAAAAAGAGCCAAATGAGCCATTGCTCTATATTCTACAGCAGATATAAATAGCACGGTCACATCTATTTAAAGAAAGCCTTGATCACTTTTTATCAAACCTGCTTTGTCGCAGATATTTGGAGCTTTGTCAGTAGGCTTGAATAGTCCACTTATAAACCACAGAGTTTACTTAGAGCTTGAATCTTTCACTGCATGTCAGAGCACTTCTTCTAATTAATGACAGGAGGTTCATTGGCTGCTTGATGTCTTGCCTTAATCAGCATGATATTAAACACTGACAGTGATGGTAATGAGGGTAGATATTAAGCTAATTACCATGATAATTAGGAAAAGTATGCATGCTAATATTTCACTGAGCTGTAATAATAAAGTCATAACTCTTCAAAATCTAATCAGATTATCTATGTTAAAGGAAAGATCTGTGGTCTAAGAAAGACGTGTATATTTAGCTAATTAGCTTTCATTTAATAAAAAGACGATACACTTTAAGCACCAACCAGAATCTCCTTGACTGAACCTTTGAATCCCCATACAAAGCTGTTTTCCTCTTTCATTTCTTCTCTAAAACTTTTCTTCTTGTTACTTCTTTCCCAGGAGAGTAAGTCCACACATGCCAGACATCAGTGGTTTGGCGTGCTCCCTTTGCCTGTCACAATCACTTACAAAAACTCGGCAGGAGTAAAGTGGCATATTTGCCTTGGGTGGCTTTTTCACACAACTTCCTCCTTTGCTGGTCTCAAGTCCAGTTGGGAAAGTGCCTCTCTCCGCCGTCGACTGTCCGAGAGTGCCAGGAAAGCGCTTATCTTTGTGTGAGTGCTGACGAGGCTTTCTAGACATGTTCCCCTGCAGCTTTACCGACATAAAAGCTCTACGGAAAACTTTTCTCCTCCACCTTTACAGGCACGCGCCGACAAGCGCACGACTTTCAGATGGATCCACTGTAGCTCATGTTTGCTTTGCAAAGAGATGAAAGGCTGGTGGATGGGAAGTCCATGTTTCTTCTTTGCTTGTACCAATTTTTTTGAAGTGCAAATGTACCATTCGGATTTGAACTGTGACAGTATGCTCACATTGCATCGAATATTTTAGGTCCTAAAAAAGTTTTCATTTAAAGTCTTCAGCTGTCTGCCCATCTTATGGTACAAGTTAATCAGAATCTGCCTACAAGCATTGATGCAGCTATCGAAGGAGCTCAAGTCGTCTCATACGACTTTGTCAGGACCACTTGGCGTCACATTTGAACACATTGGGTGCCTTTTATTGTAATTTTTCATATTTTTCGATATACGTAATATATGCTATGAGTTCACATACAAATGTTCTCTGCTTGTGTCATCGCTGTCGCTCCTTTTCAGATAAATAGGAGGGAATTTAGGGTGTTTGCTGTAACGTATGAGTAAAATTCAGCATGCATTTTAACCCAAGCCAAGAACTTTTCCTAACTTTAACCAAATAGTTTTAGTGCCTCAACTAAACCAAATTGTGAAACTAGAGTCTTAAATAAAGTGAAACTAAGTGACAAAATAATAGTTTGGCACTAGACACTCAACTCAGTGTCCTGGGTAAAAGTCCTGCGACTCTCCAGTTGGCTCCAACCCTCCAACCTCCTCATGAGGCTGTTTATAAGCTAAAACAAAATCAGTATTGACACTGATGGCCCCGATGCCAAAGAACGCCTTGTGCATATCTCTCAGACGCCAGCAGCTTTAACAAAATGTCAGGATTTGACACCTTGGGACTGAGACCGGGTTGGATGATCACACTGTCTGACACCTTTAATGCAGCTTGTCTAAGGCTTATAAAAGCAGGGTGTTGATGGACTTTTACATGAAACAAACAAGAAACCATGAGCTGAAAATGTCCCCGTTTCAAACTGCGTCTGTGAACGGCCTTGGATTATAGCGACATATTATACATGCGTGCCTCAGCTGCAACTCATTGCTGTTTATCACCGTGCGCCAAGATTTATCACCCATCATAATTGTATTACTCATCACTGTGAGCTGTATGGTTGGGTGGCCTCCCTCGCTGCAAGAGAGTCACTGGTTTTTATTTATTTATAAGGTCCTTACTTGTTTTTTTACTCTCTGACATTATTTCTCTGCTGTCTGTTGGTGATTGTGTTGTGTTGTTGGTGCTGACTGTTTTACTCACTGTGCACCTGCAGCCTGGAATAACTTGCAATAGAATCTCAAGCCTGACTCATTTATCCTTCGGGCAATTTGTGTCTTCATTTTTATTTATTTATTTTTTTTTGCCTACGGCGATTCTTGCTGTTGATTCATTTAGTTTAAATTTCAATTGCTATTAACTACTCTCAGTGGTTTGATAATTTTACTAATATGCCTTTTTAATATTTTGATTGTAGTTCTTATCCAAGTGCCTCAATTGTGCACCTACATCTATTGTTCAGTGTCTATACTGTAAACGATGCCTCCGTTCCTCAATGTATTCAGAGTTTAAATAAATGTTGACTGAAATTTAGAATAAAATTGAGAACTATGGTGACAGTCTGATACTTAAAGTCATCCTTTAAACAAAATTAAAAGATATCACATTTGCTTCCTCCTGTTGAAGGAAAACTATAATATTAAGGCTGAACACTGCTGCACATTGAAGCCTAACAGACATTTTCTGCAGCAAATTGCTGAAATAAGACACACGAGTGCTCATGGTTCTCCACTACATAACATCTCCTCCTGTTTTGTTTTCACTTAATGGAGACATTAAAACCTTTTGCCATTCTGAATTGCAGTTTTTACGAGATATCACAAGGGGGCAACGTCAAACTAGAGCATGTAAAATTGATGGGTTTCCTTTGGCGCCTCTGAAAATTTCAAATCTTAAAGAGGCAGTCTGTGATTCTTCAATACACTCACCTACATTTTGACAAGTATATCATTAAAAATGAGAGTAATCTAGTGTTGAACCCATCGGGGAGGCAGAGAGGATAATCTGTGCTTTAATGTCTATGTATTACTGATCATATGTATCAGATTTGCCCTCCTGCTGTATCAAAGCGCCGGCTGCTCTATAAGCTAAGCTCTTTAGAATGGAAGCCTGTGGAGATTTCTCTCCAGGCCATTATAAATTGCCTTTCTAAGCCCAGGGTGCAGAGCAGCAGCAAAGCCGACAAACACACATAGACGCAAGGATAAATACAAAAACGTAAACAAGCGTGTTCACACGCAAGAGGGTCAAGAGGAAAACTGTCCTTCATTTTGTTCAGTTGACGGTCAGAAACAGGCTTCTCATGACTCACCACAACAATCACAAACAGCATGCACTATAAAAAAAACAACAAATCACACATTTGGGCTGAGTGTCATGCCAATTCTAAGAGCTTAAGTGTTTGTCTGTAAAGTCGCTGAGCGAGATGAGTAGAATCACATCACAGACGAAATGGCCTGCACATAATAACTGCTCTGTGGGAAAACAAATGAGCCATTCCAGTCTAAGTGTGTGTCCACTTAACCCTGGATGCGTCACAGGGGGCAAAACCCCGTCTAGCTTAAAGATCATCTGTCACAAAGCAAAACGCAGTCGCTACAAATACCTCCATACATGCGTGTGCGTAGTCACAGTTGCGCTGTGCAAATGTTTCTTTCACGTCTCAGGAGAGAGCTTCAAGGAAATGTTGTTTTGGGGCTTCATTGATCTCCAATTTCTCATTTCTGTGGCAATTCTATGGTCGCAATCGTTAATGTTGTGTAATACTCTGCACAATTTCATGTTTCCGCTCTCCAGATGAATAAGAAGTTTATTAAAGAAACATTTCCAGAGATGAGAGTTTACAGAGAATAAGACAAATACTCTCCCTTAAAGCTAATTCGGAGACAAGTATTGATGAGTTAAGATGTGTTTCTTGCAAATATAGTCTCACTTAACCAGCCCATTCTGTAAAACACAATACCGCAAATATGACTTGGCCAATTTAAAAGCAAAGATTTTAATCAGAATGCAGCATGTTATAATCATTTCTGGCACAGACACACAGCCACAGAATGAGTACTTCTGGCAGAATAGCTTTATCTATCTTGAAATGACTCTTAACAAGTCTAGGTAGGTGGGACATTCATCATTTCAAAAGGGCAGCTGGGTGGACTGTTATCCACATTATGACAAACTGCTCTCCATCAAACTCCCGGTGCGATCGAAAGGGGATTATAGATAGGAAGAGAGGGGAAGGGCATATTGGGACGTCTCCTGGATAATTAACACGCTGCCGGGGTAGAGGAGATGCTAGGAGGCACAGTTGTGGCAGCGGCAGCAGGAGGGATGTTTGTTTACAGCATGGGCAATGAAAGACTTACTGCCAGCCACAGAGAGGTTGGGTAAGATGACAGGGGACTGTCCATCATTGTGCGTGCAGCACCTGTGCCCAATTGTCCTTTAGTGGCTCGACATGCTCATTCTGCCAACCTGTGCGTGGATGCGCAACAACTGGATGGATGAAGGAGGAAACAGCAGTGTCATAAATTGAGGCTCCTCCAAAAAGTGCATCTGCTGCGACAGCCAGGCAGAGCTCGCAGCGAAAGACACCTGAATGAATTATAAGCCGCTCCTGGGAGCGATGTGTCTGCTACTTCATCAGTTTTGCTGTACCTTTGTATTCAGCGGAACAATTTTGCAGCAGAATAGCTATTTAAACTCCCCTCCTTCTGTCGCCTTCAGCCGTTCCATGACTTCCCAAGTCCATTAAAAACTGTGCTCCATTTAACTTAGAAGAACATAACTGATGCATTAGTTGTAGGGTGTTATGGTTTCCTATTCAATCCTATCACTAAGCTTTTACCAGGGAAATATAAAGTAAAAGTAACAAATTTTACAAGAACTGGGAAATGAGTAGCCTGAGAGTTTAGCACCTAAGCAGAGGAAAAATAAAACATATAAATATATACATAAAGACACATCTCTACAGTATTTACCGTATAAGTTACTGAAGGTTTATAGCGCCATAGCCGTAGCACAAATTCGGCAATATACTTTACAGGAATTTAATTAACTTATTTGCATACTAATTGTTCATGGGTCTACCCAGTGGAAAGGCTTTTATCTCACAACGGAAAAAACACCTTGCAATCAGTGGACTGTAAAACTGAATATTGTTTTTGAGTTATCATGTTTGCACCATTTGCCGCATAATTATTTATATGCCTTTGAAACGCAATTCAGATCCAACGGAGCTGCTAAATAAAACCGCCCATTTTTTCTCATCACACATAGCTTAAAACTGCAATAAGTAAAATAATCAGTACCTAATTACCACGTTTTCCCAGTGCCTTTAAAGCAGATGTGCTGCACTTAGTCTGGATTGAAAATTAAAGATGATTATAGAGCATAGTGTGTGTAACTGGATGACCTGCATGTGGAAATTCCAGCAAGCGGTTATTGCCTTTTCAATTACATAATAAATAACGTGACCTGAACATGAACGTGTACTATCTACATGTTATTTTAAGGAGGTAAACATCCTAAATCTTCAGCTACAATCTTAATATAGAATCAAGTATTTATCTTGCAGCTGTACTTTGGTAATTGAATTCAAGCTTCTCCGTGCCTATCAGTCATCTGTGTGAGCTGCCGAAACGAAAAACAGATAAAATCCTTCCGAAACCAGCAACCAGATATCATCAACCCTGATGTTAATCTAACATCATTACACCGCTTTATATTGGCTGCCAGTGACACCTGTGAAGATACTGGCTTGGTGCAGCAAAGACTTCAGGTTTGGCAGACTTCCTGAGGCAACATAGAGGGAAAGCTGCCCGAGGCATGAAGCACTGAAATCTAACAACAAGCTGCACACAAGATCTTGTAGCAAACAACTCTAGACAGGAGGAAAAAGGGTGAAAAAAAAAAGATATGATTTCTAATATCCTGCACAATTTAAAATGCCACATCTGTGATATTGCCATCATATCTGACTCTTAGAGCTCTTTAGATGAAAGAGATGAAAGAGGAGGCAGGTACACTTGACTGATATGTCAAGTATGTGTGAGATCATTTTACTGATAGCCAACAGGATGAGATTACTTGCTTCCTTTCCCTTCCTCCACAATGAAGAACAAACAAGCAACCTTTTCTTTCTCGTTTTGTCCTCCAAAGATCACAACATGCATTTGTTTTAATGGCGATGTAATGGCATTGTGAATATCAAACTAACTACATACTTATCAGAAAGATGATTAATCTTTAATCAAAAACAGAATTGCTTGTACTTAGAATAAACATGAACATAAATGGTCAACACAAACAGCACTGACTGACATTACGTATTATACCTACCTCTTTTTGGTGGTACTTGATAGCCAGTTTGAGTCTTGCCAGGTCATTGTTGCCCTCCTCCTCCAATAAGTTGATGTCATCTCTGTAGTTCAGGATCATTTCCAGCTCTCTGGAGCTCCTCGTTTGGTCCAGGAGGTCCTTAGCGAACTGTTTACACTGCTGGGACAGCTCCTCATACTCGGATTTGAACTCGTTCTCCACCTGAAAGAGACAAGTGGAGTGAATGCAAAGTACAGATACTGTATTACTAAAGATCAAAAGCGTCCAGCAACTAAAATGGTAGTATGGATATGTTTACAAAGCATGTTTTCATATTTAGGAAGAGTTGGCTCAACTAGCTGAAATGGTATCATTGAACGCAGGTGTAAATGTGTGTAAGGCATATGAGCTATGTTTAATTAATTTATCATCGTATTGGTATTGTGCACCTATTTCCATCCATCCAGTATCTATACACCGCTTAATCCTCACTAGGGTCGTGGGGGGGCTGGAGTCTATCCCAGCCAACTCAGGGTGAAGGCAGGGGACACCCTGGACAGGTCGCCAGTCTATCACAGGGCTACACTTAGAGACAGGCAACCAAGCACCCTCACATTCACACCTACAGACAATTTAAGATCACCAATTAACCTCAACATGTTTTTGGACTGTGTGGGAGGAAGCCGGAGAACCCGGAGTGAACTCACGCTGCACGGGGAGAACATGCAAACTCCACGCAGAAAGATCCCGGTGCCCCCACCGGAACGCGAACCGGCAACCTTCTTGCTGCGAGGCAACAGTGCTAACCACTGCTCCACCCTGCACCTACTTATCTCTACTAAATAACTAAAATAAGGAACTTTGGGTTTTTAATATTTTTGGTGGAAATACTGCAAACTATAACAAGTGAGAATCCAGTTTGTGTAATTATTTCTATATTGGTGAAGTTATGTCTGTTCATAGCTGACTTTATTATTTTTAATTTCCTTATCAGATGACATTTACCAAGAGAAATTTATATGAATTCTTACCTAATACATTCACAGGCCATTGTCTGCCACATAATGGCATTATGAAAGGGCACGCGGGTCATTAATTTGCATTCGGTTAATATTTCAGCCCTTGAAAATCAAATCTCATCAAGTGATGTTCCACTATTAGCTGGATGCCTTGTCCTCACCTTACTGAGCTCCTGCAGCTCCCAGCTGAGCCTGAACGCAGTGAGGAACGGGTCCTCGCTGGAGAGCGCAATTAGTGAGGGACTCGACAGTGCTTTGTAGATGTTCAGGCGTGAACGCGAGTGCCGCAGGCTGTCCACATCTGAACTAGACACACACTCCACACAGTTGCAGCGCACCTGCAACATCAAACAAAGCATGGACACATGTTAATGAGGCTTCCCTGGGCTTAGTAATGGATCATGTTGCGGTCTAGCAAGGCAAGCAGTGTGTCCTTTATATCAACTCTGTACCTTCACGTCTGTGTAAGATATGTAAACATTAAGACCTGATTAGTGAGTTATTAATCTGGTACTTTATGCCTATTTTCACATCATATAAATATGGTAATATCATGCATATATATTTTTATATGCCCCATGTAATATACAAATAGAATTCTCACTACGCATCAGAGGCGTATGGTTCACCCACCTCATGTGGCTGCGGCATGGACACACCTTTCTGCACCAGAAGCTTGATAATTTCATAGTTGTTGGTGTGTGCAGCAAGAATGATAGGAGTGATGTCAGGGGTGAAGTCAGAGAACTGCTTGTCCAATAAGATAGGAGGAACCTTTTAAGGAGAAAAGAGAGAATAAAAGCTTCAATCACACATAAACACTAAAAGAGCCTTTCCAGGCAACACACTTGGCCTCGGCCCGTAATCTGTTGCCAATTCATGCACCTCACAGTCTTGTTTTTCTTTGTTCAGGTTGCTCGATAAAAGTAATTGGTTTGGCTAAACACTGCCTGAAAGATCTTCTGTTCACCTCAGAGTGCAGTTCAAAGGCCCACAATGAAGTTAAATGGAACTCAAGACCGTCTTGCGAAGGGATGACATCAGCCATGTCTGCCATCAACAAATGGATGTTCTGACCCTTGAAGTTATTACCTGACTGCTCAGTTTCTCTGCACTCATGGATCAGACAACACTCATCTTCAAACTCTGCCTTCATTGTGATCTCTGTTCCACAACTGTAAAGTTTTATGACTGCATGCAAAGCTAATGTATTGACAAAATTTGTCCACAGACTGACTGACTGACTGACTAAAAATCCCCTTTGTAGTATGATCACATTTTGCAATGATGACAGACAACCTCATGAATTGAAAATAATAACTCATGCTGTTGCAGCTGGTGACAAACATCAACGATCAAGAAACCGGCAGCTTGAGCTTTTGGAAGCCGCAGGGAGAACTGTTCAAATATCAATAAATTACACGCTTGGTCAAAGATGCAGACAAAATGCCATCCTTATCAAGATTCTTGTTAATGGTGCAGGCCAAAGCATAGTAAAAATCCTCAGTATTTCGTACATTTCAGAGGGAATCATAATGCACAGAGAGAAACTCATTCCACCTATCCCTCTTATCACCCACTCCAGCTAAGTCCTTTTGCTATTCCCATGTCGTTCAGTGGCAACACACGGCTGGCGGCAGCAGCGCAGAGAGCTGGCCCTTTTCACTTCTTTTAATTGAAGGTCTATTATCTGATTCTGTGGTAAAGGAGGAAGGGAGGAGAGAGAGATGAGAGTCAGAGAAGGGTTGGAGGAGGTAGGTAAGGACCTACTTAGCAATTTGATGCAGACTGATGACAGATGGGAATAACAGCTTCTTGCTCTCGTGAGAGAGCTTCACCAGGAACGAATGTTAGAAACAAGACAGACGAGCAGCTTGAAAGACCTACATCTCTCTATAGTGTAGCAACGCAACAAGGGAAGCTGACAAAATAGGATTTAAAGTTTGAAGACTGTAGCAGCTGTGTAACAGACATTTTACACCTCTGGTGTCGACAAAAAAAAGTGTTATTTTAGCTGTCTGGGCTATAGGGCTGTCACAATCATGACATTTTGGTTGATAAATAATTGTCAGACACATAATTGCAATTAATGATTCAATTGTCTTTCTCTGTTCATTTTATGACTTTATCAGTTCTAGATTAGTGGTATTAGTGCCTTTGACTGTCACGTTTTTGCCACTAATCTGACAAACTGCCTCTTCCAGGTCATTGGGCTGTCCTTTTTCATTTTAATTAAAACCATAATATGTTCACAGTGGTGCTGTGGTGTTTGACTTTGAAACTAAAGCCATGATTTTAATGATGCTCATTAAAATGCAGTAAATCAAATATTAGAAGTTAAGCACCTCGAAATAAAAAACATTGGTACCATTAAACCATAACAGAAGAAATGGGCACGGATGAGGGAAAAGTGATTGAAATATGAAAAAAATTATTGAGCTCAACTGATGGAGAGTCAGGTATCAACAGTGAGAGACACAAGCACACATTTGAGAAAAAAGATTGCAGATTCAGTTTTTTTTGTTTCATTCTCAACCTCTGAAACACAAATATGAAAAAGTCTGACTGAAAAGTGTCATTGTGGCCAAGCTCAGATGCTTCCCATGCATCAATTAAGCACAGCTTGAGGCAACATACCTGCTATGAAAACACACATTGGAGATATCAATAAAGCTGCAAAACTTAAATGCAGCACAAGACAGAACAATTTAATCACATTCTGTGCAGGTTTTCAGTACAACAAATAATCAAGGCTTCAAGAAAAATACCGGTACATACCTTAGCAGTGTTTGCTACGTGAGGTCAGTGATGGTCAAATCTGTTTTTCTAAATGAATTAAATCAGTGCAAAGGTCATAAAATCTGTATATTTCTTGTTGATGTTCATGTGTTGACTGAATGGCCCTCACACAGTGAATACGCTTCATATTTTTCTCTCTGTGTTTACTCGCTCTCTCCCCAGTCACACTGACAGCACCTGAGATTCAGGCAGGTCAGACTCTGCGAGGCAGCTTATGTGGCTATTCTCGTCCTGGAGTTTCTTGGTGAATGCTGCTATAGCAATGTGGCCAAGTGTCAGTGTGTGGAGACCAAAGACACAGTGGCTGTCAGGATCCTCAAGGACACTGATTTTATCCTCTTCTGGTGTCCACAGGTGTCGATGTTAAAGGTTCATCCGTGTAATGAATCCAGACGTCACTAATGTAAAGATGTTCCTGAAGCTGTTTGAACATGAGAAGTATCTGTCTAGCTTTTGAGACACTGGGCAGGGATCTCTATGCTCTAAGAATGAGACTGGATGCCGCTGTCTCGAAACAACATCTGCTTGACTGAAAAGCAGGTTTGTGTTACTGTAATATGAAGTCTTCATTCGACTGATCACTGCAAAACTTTAACCCTCCATACAGCAGTACATGGGAAACTAAACTCCAAGTGTCTTTCTTGTTTATATCTGTCATGTCTCGTACCAGGTGTTAGGTTTTTTTTAGTTTTTTGTCTTGTATTTGTGTTGTCTCGTGGCTTTTATTTTGAAACCTATTTGCCCTCCTGTTTCAGGACGCTTGCCCTCTCCCCGGTGTTTCCTGTGTCTGATTGTCTACCCAGCCCTGATTGTCTCCACCTGTCCCTCATTACCTTGTGTGTGTATATATAGTCTGCGTCTCCCTTTGTCCTGTTCGTCTTGTCATTGAGTCTAGCTTCACGTTCTAGCCCTCTTCATGTCCAAGATTTCCCCGTTCATGTCCCTTGTGGAAACTACCTTCAAGTTTTGTTTGCTACTTTGTGTTCAGCCTCTTTCCTAGTCAAGTGTTTGAGTTGTTACTTTGTTTAGAAAGATTGTTAAGTTTTTCCTCATTGAGTGATTTTTAGTTTGTATTTCCTCATCGAGTGATTTTTTTGGTTCTTTATTCTCCTCGTTAGAGTGACGTGTTGAGTTTTGTTTTTTTATTGTTGAATGATATTTCTGTTGATACTTTTGTAAATAAATCAGTTTGAGAACGTTTTTGAGTTTTTGAGTCGTGCATTTGGGTTCGCTTTTTTGTTGGTCTTGTCAATATCTGGAGCTGTTGGTGGCCTTGGATGTCCTGTTCTGCCAGTGTGCAGGACTGCCTCTACAGGGTCAAATTATTCAACTTTGGTGAAGCCCTTCCAGCCTGTGACTAGCAGATGGCAGGTCAGATGGTAGGAAGTCCATGCACAACCTCAGCTGACCTCACTGCATATTCTGTTTGCAGATGAAGTTCAGGATTGAAGTTCTGGGTCAGCTAGAAGACCGCCTGGTCTGGGGAATATGGCCAATACTTTATCAGTGAGGAGGAAGCTCCTGATAGTAAAATGTTCTTCTTGGTTGGATGTGGTTAAATTGTTTTGTTTGAACTCGTCTAGGACAGTTTCATATGTATTTTGTTTCTTCAGACACCAAATGAATATACAGCTGTTAACAATGTACAAGCTGAAGCATGGAGCAGCTTCATTTAGCTGTCTAGCTTTGTGGATGATCTGGTTCACGCAAATAATCTTAGTTGTGTTTGAATGAAGACTGAACCAGTAGCAGCTACTGGGCTGCTTCTAAGAGGTGGGAGCTGATCAGTTAGCCTCACTCTGTCTCCAGATCCAGATCGATCCTAAAGGAGAATCTGCTGAATTTGATTGATTTTGTGGACTTCCTGAAACTGCTGCTGCAACTTGACGGGGATCAGAGAATCTGTCCCGGTAAAACTCTGCAACACCTGTTTATCACAATGTCCCATTTGAGACACTGTGACATTCACATTGGTAGTAAATAACACAAGAGGTTGGATAAACTGACTGACTAATTCACAAATTGTTTGTCATACTTCCTCCAGTCGGACCACTTCCCAAACTGTGGTGAGCTTCTATGGAGCGGATGACTCAGCATACAGACTGAACATCTCTGCAGCACCTAAACCTGATCAGGTATCAAATATTGCCTCACTAATTACTGTCATCATAAAATCAATAAATAAATAAAAACATGAAATTACAAGATCACTTGACTGTTTGGTTTCTATCCGGTTAGTCATTTCATTTCAAATAAATCCTGAGAGACAAGAGGTTCAAATGCTTAAGCCACAGTTAAGATGAGATCTGAGATGTACTGTACGAGGTGTTTTATAAATGTTTCACTTTAAAGTCTTTTCTATTAAGACAAAACAGAAATAGCATCAGTGAAGCTCTGTGTCAGCGCTGCTTGCGGAAGAACAGAATATGAAGAACTGCTGTCTGAGGGATTGGTTCATTTTCTCAAAAGATGTTTCATCACCCAAAATGCAAGCCAGTGTTGTCATATCATGTGGACACTAATTAGTTGTGCAGTTTACTCTCAGAGCAGTCGCAGTGTGGCAGCAAGTCCAGAGAGCGGCACAGAGTCGCGTCTGAGTGCTGTCATGCATCGCAGAGGAGGGTGAGCTAATAAGCTACTGTATGGACTCTGTTCTCCATGTGGGAGGAGGAGGGACATCAAATAATCTACATCAAAAAGCCTTGGCCTGTGCCCAAGCGTGGACCAGGAGGAGTGCAAAGTGGTAGATGTAAAGTTATGATAATTGCAGAGAAATGAAACAAAATTATTGCCCACTCCTCTGAGTAATGCATGTTTGGATGAGCCATCCAACATCAGCATTATTGATTAAAAATGTAACATTAGCATCTGCAAAGGCACAGTGAGAGTTTACTTTTGTTTTCAGTGAGTTCCATTTTAAGCTTCCCTGCTGGTTTTCACCTGTCATCCTACAACATCAAAAACATTTTGATAAAGCCGGTAAAAAAAAGAGACATTGCACAGTTTTGTTTATGAATTTCACTGTGGAATATAATCTTAAGTCTTGAATTCATGGTAGCATGACTATACTTACTTTACATTATGCTCTGTGTTACGCAGGGAAAAAAAAAAGACCGGCAGAAACACAGAAAAAATGAAACAACAAAATACAAAAACACCTAAAGGCCTGTTTAATTGAGAAACAGTGTGAGCTCCAGCGTCTGATCCACTGACAGATGCATATCTGCACTCAGAGGATAATACATGGAGCTGTTTAAATCGCTGATAACCATGCAGTCCTCAGCGGAAAACGAATAAGCTCCAACACTTGTGAGATTACAAGCACGTTATTCAGACAGGCTGCAAAATAGAAAGACAAATATACACAATTCCAGCAAAGCATAAAAGGAATCTCCTTATTCATAAATCTCAGGGAGGGCACTGGTAACAGATAGGATGCACTTCTCCCAGGCAGCCTTTTAATATAGTCAATGAGCTTCTCTTGGGGTGATTTGGTAGCACTGGAGTGATCTATTTTCACATCCTACTCATGTGATGGGAGGAGACGCTATCCTAAGAACGCATTAAGGTAAAGAGGAAAATGTATCATCTGATTCACGTCACAGCTGAAGGGTTGGGATTGGAAATTTTTTGGCCTCTATATCTTAGTCCCCCCCCCCCCCCCTCCCCCATCCATTTAACAAACAAGTCTGATCTATCTCTTGTGCTCCCTTTTCTTTCTGAATATATTCGTCCATCTCTTTTCATTTTTACATTCTTTTCACTATTTGCCTTTAAAAGCCAAACATGCTGCCGCTAACATGGACACAACAGGAGCAGCAGTCACATCTCCCCATCGACTGATTGATGAAGCCCCAAAAGAAAACATTTGTCCCTTTGTGGTTTATGGTGCATTACTGCTAATAGGGAGAGGAGGAGGAGGAGAAGAAGAAATTATGTGACGCCTGCACTGTATGCGTGCATTCACATGTGTGCAGTTCAGGAATACGAGAAAGAAAAGAAATGTAATTAATTAGACTGTGTTTGTTTTCTGATTAGACTAATTGAAACCCTAAACAAGCGGGTCTCATCTAATACAAAAAGGGATTTATTTATGAACAGCAGCACTCTCCATCTGATCTGAATCAAGATTAAAAATGAACTATGAATACACTCTTATTTTGCACAAATTGCACGTCCTATTTTCTTTCAGTGAACATACTCATTAAATCTCTGTCTGCAAGACCTGTTCCTTTTTCCAAAAGACAGAAGAAGGGCCTATGAAGATAGCTTTTTGAAGTGTCAGCTTTTGTTGTTGCCAACAATACTAGGTCAATTATTTTGGATGGTAGAAAAAGCTGCAGGGAACCGCATGCAGCTTATCAGACATACAATGAGCCTGACATCCCGCTCTGTCATTCAGTTGGATCCAAAATTCCTCCTGTGAATTTGAACATGGGCTCTTGCTGCTGGGTATGATTTCTAGCTAAAAGAAGGTACACTTTGGCCTCAATCGGTAAATTTTTTGGGTTTGAATCATAAAGGAGATAAGCATTCTACTTGTTCATTGAGCTACATCGATTACTGGTCAGTCATTTTATAATAAACAACACGTGATGTTGGATTAAAAAAAAAAAAAGGTTATCATAAATTTTACAGACGAAACTGACACATGTCCCAAGATTGGTGCAGAAATAGTATTAAACTATCTGCACTACAAGAATCAAAAATAAACTGATGCTAAAAACAAATCAAAAAATTACAACAAAATTTGGTGGAAAAAAAAAAAACAGAAAAAATGACAGAAAGTAAATGCCCCCCAGCCCTGACAGCAGCTCACGGTACGTTCACTTCACACTTTGATCTCACAAATAAAGCAGACTTAATTGGAGACCCTCCTCACCTGCATGCCGCCACTGGGCTTCTTGTGATTTAGCAGCAACTCCACAGCTCCCACCACTTCCTTGCGGATCGCGTGCAGCAGGGCATCACCGACGTACACATTGAAGCTCAGCAAGAGCTCAATGATTTCCAGGTTCTCGTTCTCAATGGCAATCAGCAGAGCTGTGCGGCCGAGAGGGTCGATGCAGTTGATGTTGATCTTGAAGTAGATCTCTGCCTCCTGACAAAATAAGGGTTGGGATTGAAAGTCAGGGTTCGTTTCAGTGCCTTACGCCTGGAAGTCTGGGGCTATCATTGATTAGTCAGAACATCACACACAAGGAGACACTTTTAAAAGGAAATGTAAACTCTTTACACCTTTTGGATCTGACAGAGCAGCTACCAGGTTATAGATTTTTTTTTTTCTCAGAATCTGTGGGAGTCGAGTTTAAACAAGGTCTCTGTGGCTTTCTCCTCATCTGTGTTTGTGGCTGGCAGCTCAAGAAAGCTCGCCACTACTGGCATAACAAAACCAAAACCCCAACTGAACTGCTGGCAGTCAAGTTGAATTGTGGGAAATGTATGCACCAGACGAGAAGGGGGCATATCTTCAATAAATCAGAGTTTCTATCTTGTTCTGCTGCACTGATTTCTGTATTTTTTAAAAACTTGTAATGCTACAACAGGCTAAGTGCCCTTCAGTTATAAGATGCTGGCATTATCAGGATTTAACAGCAGTACTTGCATTTTTACTGAGAGCCTGAAAATGGCAATAGTAAAAATGTCAGCTTCATAAGAGAACTTTTCAGTTTGTTTCCTAATGGAAGAAAAAAAAACAAAGAAGAGACAAGTGCTTGCAGTGGTGATTTTGTGCCATCTCAAAGTGGACAAGCTAAGTGGGAAAATTTGAATGACTCTCACAAATTGCAATCTGTGATGATCAAAAGATATTACAATGGACTGCAGTTTAAGTTTGAATCTTCTTTTTCTTCCTAAGTCCTTTGTTTTTCTCCTTTGTTTTCCTGAACCAATTTTTGTTTAACTTATATCTAGTTTGTGTCTGCTACAGGTCAGGCCATAAATCTTG
Organism: Stegastes partitus; assembly: GCF_000690725.1. NCBI lineage: Eukaryota > Metazoa > Chordata > Actinopteri > Pomacentridae > Stegastes > Stegastes partitus. The sequence goes on along the minus strand of NW_007578967.1, from coordinate 154,499 downwards.
CAATTCTTTCTGAATCAATCCAACCAGATTGAGGCTTTAAAGACCTGCTTAATTGAAAATCTACTTATTACCTTGTGACCATGCAAGTGTGGTGTTTCTCTTTTTGCTGGAAGACATATGAGAGAAATAAGCAGAAGCTGAGTATTTCTACCTTGGAATTACATTGTGATATGCCAGTGTATGTTTTGTGGTGTGCCGAGTAGACAGCACACCAATTAAAAGGGATCTCAGTTGGCACATAGGCTGGATGCTCTGCTCAGTTCAAGCAGCACATACACCTACCTCGATGACACTCTATACAAACACATAGTGGTGAGTTCTGATGTCAAGAGACGATGCAATGTGAAATTAATCAAATGGACGGTAAATACCATAAATATCCCGCAGCCAGCAGGTATAGTTTGCTGGTATCATTTTTTATCCCTGAGGTGTTTTTATCTCGTCAATGACTAATAACTCGGGAACGTTGATAGCTCTGACAGACTCATGCTTTCTTTAAAGTGATGGCTCCATTCAAGAGATATACTTGCTCATTTCTTGCTGGCTTGTGCCCTGCCTGTAGGAAAAGGATTATAATGGCCAGTCTTGAAAACTTGGATTCATGGGATTTCGTCAGTAACAAACCCAAGGACACAATGCTGTCAATTTGCAAAGTGGGGCTTTCTGTATCATCATTCTTCTTCAAAATTGGATTCTGGCTCAGACACATAAGACTGAATTACTCCAAAATTAAAACTTGTCATTGTGTAACTTTAAGTAGTTTGACATTGTTTGAGCAAGGTTGCTGGTGAGCTGGTGTGCTCGAGCTGTAGTGGGAAGAGGGGAATGGGTTGCTAGAGATAAAGGCAGGGACTAATTTGCATATTAAGACTGGCTGATAGTAAAGGCAGTGAAGATTTAGGGTTAAATCTAAACAATTTTAAGGGACTAAACACTATTTTTATGGGGGAAAAAATCTAGTTTGATGATCAGAGATGTGTTTTTAGGAGTTTTATCAGTCACAGAGATAAACTTTTTATATCCATTCATCCATCATTTAGAGCTTTACGTGGCTGCATCCATTCATCCATTAATCAGTCAATTTATTCAGTCCTCCCATGCATTTATAAATGCAAACACACCTCCAGAGCTTGTTTGACACTCGCATAGTCCCCCTTCTCCACAGCTCCGAGGTAGGCTTTCTCCAAAGGTGACAGCTCCGACTCGGCCCGCACAATTCTCAGCGGGATGCGGTCCCGGTATGAGGAGCTGTCAGTCCGCCGGTAGTACAGCTGTGACATCTCCCTGGGCTTCAGCTTACAGGCACCCTGCTAATACTGCTACAGCTGCTGCCAGGCTGGGGGAGTTCACACTAGAAGGCACAGGGACAAAGGCGTTAAAAGGAGGGTAAACTTGTTGGTATCGACCTTCACATGTAAGAAAAGATGAGAAAGAGAGGACGCAGAGATGGGGACAGAGGGCTATAAAAAAGGAGAGATGATGCACATAGTCGACCCCTGCATTCATGAAGTGATACTTATCCAAGCATCACCTAATGTTACGTCTTTACCTTGAGAAAGGACAAGAACTAGAGCGAGAAAAAGCCCAGAGTTTAAAAGAAATTGATCAAATTTCAGACTCAAACGAAATTTGAAGTCAACTTAAACTGTAGATAAGTCCCTCGCTCGGTAATTGACACAGCATTACGTAACTCTTATGCAATTTTTTCACGGTGAGAGGTGTGTTTTGTTGACCTTGCAGCGTTAACAGAAACGCTTTGGATGTACAAGTGCTCAGAACCGCATGTCATGCAATTACCGCAAACATGCTAAGTGCTGAAGGAGAATAAATGTTAAACCGTGTTTCACCTGAACCACTGATACACAACATCAGGCATGAAGTGTTGTTAGTGCTTGTAACTGAATACTTTAAAGTCGTTAGTGATCGCTGCTCATCGATTAACAGCATGCAAAGCTTCAGTGGTCCATATCTAAAGTTTTTTTTTTGCAATCTGACAGGAGTAAAATATTTCTATGTGATCCCCAAATACACTGCAACAAAATAACAAGAATAGAAGATGGAGAAGTATTGTTTACACGGCATTAACAATAGCATCAGTAAATGCAACTATAACAAGCTTATTCTAAAAATGAACATATCCCTCAGTTGCCTCTGAATGTCTTTAGACTAAAGCCAGCATCAGTGCTAATGGTAACCTGACAGCCATCACCGAACAGATGCACAACGCAGTAACATTTCTCTGATGTTCCTTAGAGTATTTAAGGGACACAGAGAGCAGGAAAACAGTAAGTACAGGAGCTGGGGAGGGTAAATAATAAAACAGGTTAGTAAAAAAAACTAATAACAGACAATGGAAAGTGGTGCGTGTTACCAAATATTAAAAAGATGAGAGATCAAGTAGTTATTGCCTAATGCGCCCCTCTCTCTCCTTCCGCTGTCTCAGGACAACTCATTACTGTCTCGATCCAAGAAATAATGAGTGGACTCACAGCAGCCCAATTAGTTTGGCAGAACAAGAGGAAAAACAGCAAATTTCTTTTATAAATATGTGTAAAAATATGCGTGTTGTGTGCAAAGCTCTGGATCCTAAAATAGCACGTTTAAAGGAGCAGTTCAACTTTGGGAAGCACATTTTTTTGTCGCTCTGGCTGATAGATGAGAGGAATGATGGTACTGTCATACCTACACTGCAAGTTATCCATTTCCCCTGCATCTAGCCTTTCTGCTAAGCTACACTAATTAGCTGGTAGTGGTGGCTTCATAATTACCCATGGACATACATGTAGTATCAAATATCTCATTTGACTCTGAGCATAAATGCAAATAAACATACTTCCCTGAGCAGCATCGTATTCCTTTAATTAAATTAACATGGTGCATTTATAGTTTATCATTTTAGTTTCAATCACTGGTGTTAACATATCCCAGTGTTCCCAGTCCTAATGTTCCCACAGGCTGCAGGCGCTGGAGTGTAAGAAGTCTAAAATGCAGACTAATAATGAAACAATTCATGCTTTGCTGGTGTTCCTTAGCAACATTTCTTTTTTTTTTTTCAAATTATACCACCTGTCATGTTCTCGTATAGTCAAGGTGCCACTTCACTGCTAAATAAGTGCTCCCAGGGCTTTCTAATTTCTCTCCATGGAAGAAAAGACCCCCCCTCCCCCCAAAAAAAATCAACAATATAAGTCATCATGGAAGAAAAGAAAGATTTGTTCCACTTAATGATCTGCTCACTACTGGAGAAGCATTTTTTGTAGCAGCTTTTCATACCTCATTTGAGATCCTGGCCATTAGTTTGATATTGCTGTGGCCCATTGTGGAGCCATTTCACTTTAAATCAAAAAGAAAAAAAAAAAAAGAAAATCTCACAGGCCACAGAAGGAGCCTGAAGATGTTGTTTCCAAAGCAGAAATGGACCTCTGATGAAACCAACATGAAACCAAGTACGTAATTCATAAAATGATCATTTCAATCATTCAACATCACCCTAAAACTGAAAACAAAATTCTGAAGATATTAAATCATGGTTGGATGGGCCCACCTCCTCTTCAGTTTCACAGATAATTAAGGTGTTGTGCTTGTGATTTTGGTTGTCACTGTTCCACTGAAGGCTATAAATGCTTACACAGGAGTATGTTTCAGTACTTTTTTGGCAGATGTCACATTCTGTACTTGTTTGGGTGACTCCACCTTAGCCAGTTATATGCTTCGTACTTTCCTTTGCTCATCTATTCTTGTTCAACTTACAACAGAAATTGAAGCACCAACCAAAACCTTTGTACAAGAGGATGTGTGACTCCTCTGCCGATGTGTGTGTGCAAATATTCCGACACACAAAACATTCCATACATGGGATTTCTCCTACTAATCTCTGAAATCAATGCACGATTTAGAAATAGAAAATCTTCGCCGGAGTGGCAGCAGTGGTGTATTGGCAGGGAACATGTTGAGCAAAACATCTTTTATTCTGAAAGTTGCAGCACTCAGACAGCATTCCACTGATTAGATAATATTTCCAGCAGACCATGCAGCACATTTAGACAAGCTTGTCCTGCAACAAGAGTAACACAATCATAAAATTGTCAGCTTTCACTTCACAGGTCTGTGTAAATTGGCACACAGTGCTTATATACACTCTCAAGTGACATTTTAACATTTTTATCTCTGTGTCTGTGCCCAAGAATGGTTCTGGGGGTGGAATGGAAAAAATAACAAGGGTTGTAAATAAGAGGGGACTCTTCCTCATACTTGCTGGGGTCCTTCCCTCAAGCAAAAGCTGAAGGACAGTAAATGCGCCCAGTTACACAGCTCTGCTCCTGTCTGACATGGAATCAGATTTTATCTTTAGATCTTACTCCTGTCTACTAAAAAAACCCTTTTAAGTCAAAATTTTTGCAAAAAAGTCAAGCACATTGGAGCAAAAAAACTAACCTGTGGGATGTTGGGCATTGGAACTTCCTCAGGGAGATCAATGTTCTTCCTTCAGAAAATAGAAAAATCATTCGCCTTAACTTCTTCAATTCTGCATCCTCACAAATGTGAAAACAGCAGAGTGGGTCTGCATGAAGCTCCTGCTTGTTAATGTGTTGGTGCCTTGTGGTGCCAGTCCGTCTTTTTCTTGTTTTTTTAATCTAGTCTGCATTCTTCCCTCTCGTTTTTTGGAGACTTGGCAGTTCTCCTACTGTACATCCACATTCGGTTAGTTTTGATCACGATTTCCACTCGGTGTTAAAAGAGGGGGGAGAAAGAAAAAAAAAAAAAAACGCAGACCGGCGCACACCGCATTCAGCTCACCGCGCAACAAATCCTGGAGACAGAAAATAAGCAACAGTGAACTTTCCTCGGCGGATTACACCTGGTTCTGCAACGCCTCCAGTTTTCCCCAGGGTGTATTTTCACCGATGTTCTTGCCCACTCGACTTATCCACCTGTTGGGGGGTGATTGAGCGAAAAGCGGCGCCTCCAGAAATAAACGCAGAGCAGCCAGATGCCTGGCAGGCGGTCTGCGGTGCGCTGCTGCTGCAGACGGGTCGTGCGCACTTGGAGACGCATTGAACACTGTGGCACTGCGAGAGGGAAGAAAATCATCTAAACAAGCAACTGTGCCAGACATCCAGCTTCGCTCCAAAAGAAAGAAAATCACACTTAACATTGGCTTACCGCATAATTTAAAAAAAATAAAAAATAAATCCACTCCTTGTGACAGAATAGCAGGGATTTAATTTGCTTTGGAAACCAGAGAAATGAATGTAAAACTCATATCAGACGTTTAAAACTGAATGTAAGACAATTCTTCCTGCAACTCATATGCAAAAAGCCCAATATTTGACTTTTATGTAATGTGCATGCAGTGAAAAAGAACTATATTACAAGAACACTCTGTAATGACCACTGCTATGACAAGGAAACCGCATACATTTTGCTTTTCAGCACTCAATCAGGCTGGAATCAAGTCCACTGTGTTGTGGATCACAGCATTTGTCAGGCATACTGAACACGCCTGAAGTAACAGAATTGACAGCAGCAGCTCCCATCCTATCTGCCTTCAGGCTATCTATCAGCGAGCTGGACACACTTGCACAAGCTTGGAGTCAAGTATGAGGCTGCCCACTGCGGCTTGTCACCACACTGATCATACTTGCAGCACAAATTCAAACTCAGCTCTGTCTTCCACTTCCTTACTTTTGGCTCATAACTCAGCCTGTTTGGTTGACTTATGGGCGTGTTGATGTTGTAAATTCTTCCTAATAGTGTGTAATGCTGTTGAATGTCCTCTGACATGTTTATAGAGTCTCCGGGGGAGACTCATTCCTTGTGTGTGTCTTTGTGTGAGTTTATCTTGGCAGAACTTGCATTTAAACTGCAGGTTTAGTCACAGTGACATGTCAGCGTGAGGACGCACGTTTTTAGAAATGGAGATCCTTTGATTAGTCGGTGCTTGCCACTGTATTTGTGTTGATTGCACAGAAGATGGAAATATGGATTTGTGCTGCTTATCCATCCTTGTGCTTCTTCTTATTTGTACATAATTGCATATTCACTTTAACATTACTGAACGTATACTTATGTATGTATGTATATAGTCAATTTCATTGCATGATGTATGCTGATAAATATAGCAGCAGACTTTAAACACACACTAACTTATTCATCAAAGGGGGGAAAAAAAACTCTTAGTCTGTATTTGCACTTTTAGTAGCCTCATGAAGAATTTGTTAATTAAAAATAATTTAAGGCGCCACGTCCCTGGTGCTGCGAGGTTCTTTGATGTACTCTATAGAGTGAAATTAAATGGCTACACTCCAGGGATTACAGGGATCCCTAAAACTCCCACATGTACACTTCTCTACAGCAACTCTCCATCTCTCTTGAGTCTGTCTGTTTTATCTAGGCCATTCAGAATTATTACCATACATTATTATGACAAAGAACACCTGTCTTTAGCAGCACGGTCAGCTGCCGCTTCACAGTTCAATGACTTCATCAGCGAATTCAATCAAAGTAATTTAGTAATGCACATGCAACATGCAAAGCTGCGGGGAACTGATCATGACAGGAGAGTAGGAAATTTAATTATATTGTAATAAATGGGGCACATTAATGATGACATCTAATTATTCTTATACAGGTAAATCAAATACACGATATTCAATCTTCAATTAAGATAAGGGACTGTATTAGTAACACTCTGCTGGATGGGTTCTTTTCTTTTCAAACAAAGGCTCGGATTGGTTGCAAGTTGAGCACATTAAAAAAAAAAAAGCTCCCTTACACAGCAAAACACTTGTGTAGCCAGCAGGCCAGAAAACAGAAAATATTATTGATTCTAAATATAGTAATGAAGCTAATTCTTCTCCCATAAAAGGGCATTTACGGGGGGATTGATTGGAACAGACATTTAAGCAACATGTAACGTGATGTGGAGCGTAGCAGCAAAAGAGCAGAAGCTTCAGCTCGCCTCACTTACACAAATTTATTCACTTTTTCTTTTAAAGCTGCCTCATGACAGCAGACATTTCTGTAACATTTCTTGCACTAGTTGATTAAACTTTGCCTCAAGGGGAAACACAGTCTGACTTCTGCTGTACAGGGATTTGGGAGCAAGGGGCTCCGTTTCTATTTTTGTTCAAGAGTTGCCTGCTGATGGTGAATTCCCCTTATCAGAGATGCAGCGCTGTTGCGCTTGTTAATAAAAACATTACAGCATAATGCAGAGTGGGCATAAAGAACGTGTTATTGCTGTTGGTAAGACTGTTTCTCAAACTATTCTGCTGCTGCAACACATTCTGAGCACTTTTGGGATGTTGATTTAGTCATCTCAGTGCTCCATTGTAAGCGACTTTTCAAATGAAAAAATAGTATTTTTTTTTGCAGCTGCTCATTTATGAACAACTGGCGAGGAGCCTTGTAGTGAAGACTTCCACAAGTTCTACCAGATGGCACAGTTCTCATCAAGGTAAGAGGAGACTCGGGAGAATGCGCGGCAGTCTGTTTCTGCAGCTACAAAGCAAACAGGCACCCTCTCTGTCTGTGAAATGTAACATGCCCACTATTCCAACACAAGCATCCAGTTGGCAGTCACAGTCACGTCTCCCTGTGCAGCGTTCCCTCTGTCCGTCTCTCTCCTCTGCTGCCGTCTCCCTTTTTCTTGTTCCTATCTCTCCCTCACACTCTCACACAGCCGCAGGTTAAACCCGCTTTTGTTGAAAGCCTGACAAAGAGTTGGACTGATCTGAGGTATGTGTGTATTTCTGTTCCTTGAAATCTAAACTTGTGTTCCAACCCAGAGTTTCTCTTTCATCTCCATGGAAACGCAGTGCCGTCCTTATCCTGTCCCAAGCTTCTAAGAATACCCGGTCATCCTTTTCATGAAGTTGCACCACGCCATGTACGGAATCAGTTTTTTGTCAACATCATGTTTATGTAACTCCTAGGTTTTCATAACCCCTTTTCTTCTTCTGGGTGCATCCGTGGGAGTTGTGCTATATTTTGTATCAGTGGCTCTTGGGGTTCCCTGAAGTTAGTGCGGCTATCTTAGCTGTTTAAATCCCCACTATTCTCATGTTCTCTGAGAGGCTACTGGGTAATTAAAATTGATCTGTCTCCCTGTTGTCCCCGGTGATGCAGTGAGGCTGAAACTGCCATCCAGACTCCCCAGCACACCGTTGTTACAGTCAGCAAAAAAAAAAAGTAGTGAAAAGAAGATTAACATTACCTCAGCAATACAGAGTGGAGGGCAGGGATTTGAGTTTGTATTTTTTCACATTAGGTACATAGCCTGTCATTGCTGGATACTTGGATACTATATTTTATTGCCAATCCTTCTCTTTCTGCAAAACACTTCACAAATGTCACCTAAAAAGTCTCTATGTAAAACAAATCTGCTTTGCCAGATATCTTTTGAAGGATATGTAATTGCTGTTTGATTGTGTTTTTATTTTCTAAATAATTAACCTCATCAACAATATTTTGCAAGGAAGTGCATGGCTCATGGCCCAGATATGTAGCCTTAAACTACAAAACATTGTCCGATGTACTGCAAGGACTGTTGCCACGAGGGTACTTCAAAAATGTGTTCAGCCTCACCTGGAAGCAAGAGGTGTAACTCCCATTTGGGGGCATAACTGTACACTATAAAGCTTTATGTCACTGTCCATGAAAACTCCAATGTGTGTCGTCATTTCTTTGCCAGGAGAGGAAAGCTTTGAGCGGGTGTGCTGCTGTTCCAAGACAATGCCCAGGTCCACACAGCACAGGTGGCAGAAGCAGCCAAATGTGGCTTTGAACCTTTACCCCATGAACCTTACTCACCTGACCTGCACTGTCTGACTTTTGTCTGTTTACCAAACTCAACTCCCACTTGCGTGGCTGCCAATTTCAGAGTGGCGATGAAGTCATCCATGCTTTTGAGGAGAAGCTGAAGGCTCAGGATGTGACCTTCTTCGAATCAAGCGCATTGAAGTTAAAGGAGACTATTCTGACGACTAATGCAAGAACAATCTTTCTAGTGTGACTTTTTTTGTTGTTTTTTTTTTATTTTTATTTTGGTGGGGCGGAGAACTTTTTGCAGCAAATATTAAATCTGAAGCCACCACATATCTTGTGAGTAATGGATGTCTCCTCCTGAATATAAACAAAGCTCAATGAGGATAAATTCCAGTGACTTTTGAGAGCTGTTTCCTGTGTAATATTGAAACACTGTAGTTATTTCATAGGAGTTCTACTCGATGAGTGATGCCAAGGATAAGTAAACAGCTCTTCCAAAGAAGCCACGGCCTACAGAAATGGCTCGCGCTGCTCTGCAGTCACTCTCCAGGCCCCAGAGAGAATAAACAGATCGTCTCAGAGTACACACATGTCCTCTACATCCTGCGCTACTGTGTAGGATGTGCACCAACCCTGACCCTTCTGAAAGAGCAGCGTTGACTCAGCTGCAGTGATCTGCCGAGAACATGGCAGTTATCTGTAGTAATCTCTGGCTTATGTGACATTCAATGCAACACAGCATTTTCTCCCTTACTTGTATGTATGTAAGCACAAAACGTTTCCAGAGAGACACATGATTTCTGTTTGGTTTATTTTATAGTGCTTTTTTATAGTGCTTTTAAAGGACCACCAATGAAAAATGATATTTGGGTAATTAAACCAGACAGTCGAGGGGCATAGAGACAGTGTGGTCATTAATGTGACCCATTAAAACAAACGTTTTATGTCTGAATCCTTTAAAGGCAATGGAAGAACACTTACTTTTGGTTTTACTATAACCATATCATCAGGAATCAAATAAAAGCAGTTGCCCTGGAAATCTCAATAATTTTAAAACAATATAATACATTTATACTGTAGCACTTTTCCCTTTATCTGTTACCCTCAGCTGTACTTTTAAGTGGAAGGACATGCTGCTAAATTGAACCTCTGCTGTCTGCTTTGAAAGCTACTTTGTAAAAGAAAAGTGGCTGTATTTTAACTTTGCTTAAACTTGCATTTGCAAAAGCTAATCAGGTTCCAAGCCTTTCCTGGCTGACAGTAAAATAACTTAAGGAAGATGAATAATAAAAGAGCAGCCTTTACTCTGAAGAAATGGTTGGCTTGTCTTCACACACTAAAGTGCAACAGAGTGCGTTTCTTCGCATCTACAAGAAAGTGCCACCAAGACGGAGCTGTTTTTTTAGTGCCTGAATGTTCATTCGCTGTGGCATGCCACTTGAAGTGCACCTACTTGTCAAAGGCAAAGTAGGAGAAAGGAGTGATAAGTTTTCTAATTAGGTTCAGCTGCAGTATTTTAAAGCATAGTGTTTTTGCTTGTATATGGTTTTTATAAATTGTTTTGTCTTGGTAAATGTACTTGCTGACCAACGACGATGACTAAGATATCCATCCATCCATCATCTATACACCGCTTAATCCTCACAAGGTGACTAAGATATCGTCAATTAAAAAAAAAAAAAAAAAGTATATAACACACACAATTCCTGCTTTTCATTTTGCATATTTAGGTTTATATTTGGTCCGGTTTGTAATAGGATATAGTTTTGGATTACATATATATTGATTTGGCTTTTTGATAAGAATCTACAAAAATAAAAAGACTACTTTGTGTCAAACAGATTTAAAAAATAAAATTACAAAATGTTAAACAGTGTTTGGAGCCTGTTGGTGTTGCAAGTTGCACAGTTCTTTAAAAATAGATCATCTGAGTGCAGTGAATGTGTCTCAAGTGATTGTAGTATAAAGGACCTGTATCTGCAAGGTCAAGTCACTGGTGAATCACTACTCCTGCCGATAACTTAACCATGAAGACACAAGAACACCTCAAGCAACTCTTTGAAAAGGTTACTGAAAAGCACAAGTTAGGAAAGACATACAAGAACATCTCCAAGTCATGAGAGATAACCTGAGAAGACAGTTAAATCCATCATTAAGAAATCGAAAGACTATGCTACATGCTAAAATCTTCCTTGAGAAGGTTGTTGTCAAAAACTGAATGGCTGTGCAGGAAAGACTCGAGTGAGGACGGCCACCAAGACATCTATGACTCTACTGAAGAAGTTACAAGATTCAGCTACTGAGATTGGAACAACTGTGCATACAACAACTGTTGCGAGTTCTCCACAAGTCAAAGCTTTATGGGAAAGCCATTGTTGAAAAAAAGCTCATAATGAATCACGAGTAGAGTTCCCCGAAAGACACATGGGAGAGTCTGAGCTTTTTGGTGATCAAGCTAGACATGAAAAACTGCCCATCATCGTAAACACACCATCCCCACCGTGAAGCATGGTGGAGGCAGCATCATGATCTGGAGATGCTTCTCGCCAGCAGGCCCTGAAAGGTTTTTAAAGGTAGAGGGCGAACCTGATGCAGTCTGCAAGGAATACTGCATCTTGGGAGAAGGTTTTGTTTTACCTGAAGTAAACGGCCAAAGTTACATAGAAATGATTCATGAGGACAACAAGGTGACTGTTCTGGATTGACCTAGTCAGTGCTTAAACCTCAATCCAAATGAAAATTCATAGCTGGATTTGAAGAGGCTTGTTTACTCATGATCCATTTGCAACCTGACAGAGCTTGAGCAATTTTGCAAATAAGAAGATTGAGTAAAATTGCAGCGTCCAGATGTGCAAGACTAATTGAGACCTATCCACACATTCTCAATGCTGTAATTGCAGCCAAAGGGGAATCTACTAAATACTGACTTAAAGGGGGTGAATACTACCAAAAAAATAAACAAATTATATTGATCATGACTCAGTGTTGACAAGCAGTAAAAGGGGGAAATTTCCAAGTGGGGTTAGTGAGTTTTATAAGCACTGTAGTTTCTATGGCCCTGCTTCCAATTATTAAAATAATTTCTCTTAAAAATTAACAAAGCCATTTCTGTGCCATGTAGGTATTTATAATGCACGGATAAACACCTCTAATGATACTGTGGGAAACTGCACAAAAGGAAAACAACAGAATTTGTCATTTCAGTAATTACAGATACATCTAAGTTCAAGCGACAAAGACCTCTAGCAGCCACAGTAATTGTAGCAAAGGAGGACAGTAGTTATTATATGAGTAAAGTGACATTATTATATAGCTACAAAGTGCACACAGTGAGAGGGTCATGCACAAATAGTGTATTTATCATTTCATTTGTTGTCATTCGTTGGACCTACAATGGATTTTTGGAGCCGAGGCTGGTATTTAGGGAGTGAAAACTGATACTCTGCTGCATGTGCTGCAGACAGTGATCACAGTAAGTGACTGCACCATTTCCAAATTGTTAGACTTTGGATTACTTGCATTTATCTTCAGCAGCCTCTGCTGTGTTTAAAGGTCTCTAAGCAGGATCAGGCAGGTGGTTCTCATCAGTCCAGCCCTTATGTTTGCTGAAGAATTTACTTTAAAATCCTAATTTTGGTTCATTAAGCACACAATGCAGTCTTGATCTGCTGCTATGCTGTGAACTGTCTAGACCTCTTAGGTTGTCTGAGACAGGTCTGCCTCCAGGGTCAAAACTAAACACAGAGAAGCAGTAGTTAGTTGTTTTTTTTCCCACCACATATCTGGAAAAAAAGAGACAGAATTTAATTAAATTTGGGCCAATTTATTCGTATCTTGTACTGGGCTCCAGCTGCAGGGTAATTGTTAGTCTCCTGTTTAATCTGTTTTACTCTGTTTAAGCCTATTATGTTATACTTAATTTTGCTCTTTTTAATCCTATTTGTTTCTTTTAACTTCTGTTTTTTGTAGTTTATCTTGTCTTTCTTAATTTTATGTCTTATGTAAAGCATTTCTTCTTGTTTTGTTGTGAAAAGTGTTGAACAAATAAACGTGGCTTGTCTGCAAAGCACCACAATTTCGGTGTCCTTCAGTATCGCAACGCTGAGCTCGGAGACTGCTTTGCTTGACACGTGACTCCGTTACTTGTGTTATCTGAATCACGGGCTGGACAGATGAAATAAAAATGAAAAGCTGCTCTGTAACATTTCTGGCATGTGTTCTTCAATTCAGGATCCAACACATTGCTAATTATTCATCAGAGTTTGTGGATGAAATGAAAGGAAGGATTAATGCAGTAGTTTAGTGTTGTACTTGTCAAATGTTGGGGAATTTGGAAGTGTACATACAGCAGAGACCAACATATCCTGACTTTTAGTACAGAGGATGGGTCAATTTCCAGTAGCAATACAATATTATATTTTTTATTTCTTTGCTAAAATTTCAACACCATTAAGCCAAATTGCCTATTTAACTAAGCTGACATCACTGTTAGTTTATGAGACTCCTGCCAGAGTGACCAAGCAACTGTTTTCACAGGGTCAGCATGACAAATTCACTTTCTCCGCATTTATCTTCAACTTCAAAAACTCTATCAGAGTTAATGACATGTACAGCATGTGTTTTTCTTTCGCAAACTGTCAGCATGTATTTGGCACAGTGCACTGCTGGGAATGCTTTCAGACGGTGCCAATACAAGGGCAATGGCAAAAATAAAAAGGATTTGACACAGAATTTATTTCTCTGGGGCACAAATCTCTGCTTATGTTCAGGCCTTTTGTGTGGGTTTGCTTTTATATCAGTGCTGCGGCATTAGCATTGGAGCAAGTCAGGGTGGCAGGCTGTGTGTAATCAGTCTAACTACACTGCCTGGCCAAAAAAAAAGTCGCCACCTGGATTTAACTAAGCAAATAGGTACGAGCCTCCTATTGGATAATTACTGCATGGGCGATTATCTTTCAGCTGGCAACAAGTTATTTAACCCCAACTGGTGCAATGACTTGCTTCTCATTTCCTAAACAACCATGTCGAAAGACACATCCTGTGGTTGTGGAAAAGATGTTAGTCTGTTTGAGAAGGGTCAAATCATTGGCATGCATCAAGCAGAGAAAACATCTAAAGAGATTGCAGAAACTACTAAAATTGGGTTAAGAACTGTCCAACGCATTATTAAAAACTGGAAGGATAGTGGGGACCCATCATCTTCAAGGAAGAAATGTGGCCAGAAAAAAATCCTGAATGATCGTGATCGGCGATCACTTAAATGTGTGGTGAGATCAAATCGAAGAAAAACAACAGTAGAGCTCAGGGCTTTGTTTAATACTGAAAGTAAGAGCATTTCCACACGCACAATGCGAAGGGAAATCAAGGGATTGGGACTGAACAGCTGTGTAGCCTTAAGAAAACCACTAATCAGTGAGGCTAACCGGAAAAAAAGGCTTCAATTTTCTAGGGAGCACAAAGATTGGACTGTGGAGCAATGGAAGAAGGTCATGTGGTCTGATGGTTTTGCGCAGCGGTCAGACTCTACCATCATCAATGCAAAATCTTGGTGAAAAATTAATGCAACACTGGATGGAAATAAATCTTTTGACACTGCAGAAGCTTATCGAAACAATGCCACAGCGAATGCGTGCCGTAATCAAAGCTAAAGGCGGTCCAACAAAGTATTAGAGTGTATGACCTTTTTTTTTTTTGGTGGCGACTTTTTTTTTGGGCCAGGCAGTGTATGTGATAAGCACCAGTCAGACTTTCTACTTTTTTACATTTTTGTTGTTGTTGGTGTATTTCAGAGTTGTTGGACTGTTTTGAGCTTTGTCGGTGACAGTACCATCAGATGTAACAACACCATAGGAGTGCCGTGCAGCAATTTCCAGTCAATAAAGCAACATTAACAAGTCATTTGCTAATATCTTTTTTTTCATAATACTGACAGAAACCTGCTTTTGTTTTTTGCTTTTGGAGTCTTTACAAACTTCTGAGCTATTTTTTGCCTCTGTGTCAATGCAGGTTTTTTTTTTGTTGTTGTTTGGACCCTGTAAGCAATATTCATTTATACTAAACTAAAACCCAATTAGACTTAATGTACCGAGCTTCCTCACTCCTTCTCTGTCATCAATTTCTAGTAGTCAGTCTGTCATGTGCTGCCCACACAGGAGAACGACCACTCATCTTCTAGACAGAAAGAATTTACAGAAGGATGGTTAATTAGGCTTCATGTATAAAGATTCAATGTTTTTTGGCATCAAGCACACTTGAATTAAACCTGCTTCGTGTACTCTCAAGAGCAGATTTCTTAAAAAAACATGAAATTACTTTAGTTGTTTGATTTATTTACTCTGTTCAATTGGCACGCTGTAATTAAAGTCCAAAGAAGGTAGCTGGTTTGATTTCCTTCTTTAAGTCTTTTTTTTTTTTGTTTGTTTCTCTACCCTGGTTTTGCTTTAAATTCTGCCAAATGGCCTGACAAAGCAAAACTAATATACATAAAATAGCTGCGCCAGAGTTTTGTACGTGTAGCTTCTCTTTCATGCTGCACCTTTGATCGTATTTGGGTTAAATAACACCACCACTACAGGTGTGCTTTCAGTTTTCTTCTGTTGATTTCATCGTTCATCTCAAACACATGCAAATCAGTGGGGCTGGAGGCTTGAAAAGCACCAATCTGTAAATTATTTTTTCCGTATCATCCCTTTACATGACAGACAACCAGCCGTGAGTGTTTTCCAACCCAGTGCAACAGAGATTCAAGGACAAAATGAACAAAAGGACTTTTCTATTTTAAACCACTTTGAGATCTAAACGGCATGCGCAAAGAGAATAACTGTAAACCATGTGGGAAGTTGTAGCAGAAATAACGTATATCTTTTCATGAAAACATCTTACAGAGAGTGAATATCGCTGCCTCAGTCGCTTCAGGAATTTGTGAGCATGTGTTCAAAAACGAGACACACAGGGAGAGGAAGAGAGAGTGCAAAAATGAGGGGAGAAATAACGGACACAACTCCTGTTGCTAAGGCTACTGTTGTCCCTTGAGATGCAGCTTAGTGTGTCTGCATGTGTGCATGTGTGCGTGTCTCGCTGTGAGGTTGTGCCCATATGTATGCCTTAAGCATCAGTGTGTGTGTATTTGATTTGATGACAGATCCTCTCACTTCAGAGAATTAATGTGTGAGCCTCTGGGCCCCGAGGGAGCCGCTGGAGAGCCAGGTGTTGCCTCCTGTCTCACCTCCTCTATCAAGGGGGCCGACCAGATGAGGAGTCTAAAGGCCGTTTTTGGAGTCAGTGCTGCTGAATAATATCCTGCAGCCAGTCAGGCACCCTAACAGAGATAACAAAAAGTGAGAGTGTTGACACATCTGAATTAAAAGTAAGAAAAAGGACGACAGTTGTTCTCTCTGTTCTTACGTTCTTGTACACCACTTTTCTTTTCTTTTCTTTTTTTTTACAGTTTAATTAGAAGACTTTTGAGCTGTTTGACAGACATGCTTTGTGCAACTTGTCACCTTCCTCCAACTAACACTGCAACTATTGATTGCTCTCTTCCCACATTCCTTTCAGTCTGCAGACGCAGAGAGCACTCTCTTTTTTTAACAACCTTCATTTTCCAGCCACTAGACACTGATTTACTCTGATCCAATACCCTGAAAATCAAACAAAACAGCAATTTACAACACAAAGCAGGTTATTTCTGTGAAGTGTGTTGTCTCTGTACATTCCTAATCTGGCTGTCTGCCAGGTTGTTAATCACAAAGTTACTTGTATTAGGCTGGAAATTGACTATTGTCATGTTGTGTGTAGCAGTGGTGCAACACATAGTGGATAATGGGCTACTCTCCAAGACCTTAATCAGAAATCTTGTTTTTAAATGTTTGGGCATTCTTAAGCTGATTTTTCTCACAATATGTATACATGGCAGCAGTGGCTAAGGCCTGGTTAAGTTGTTCTAATATATATATATCATCATCACAGTTGCACATTACACAAAACCAAAACTGATTGCTGATCAGTGAATGTCAAACCAGTTACATGATCATTGTAGTCCCATCCTTGAAAAGGTAACCAAATGAGGAGATTGCAGCCATGCTTGCGAATGCTAACATGTTGGTATTTATGCATTTCACATCTTTGATGTGTTAGCATGCGAACATTTGCTAATTAGCAGTAACCAAAGCTGAGAAGCTGCAGCATACACTTAAAGTTGGGAATGCCGATAGCATTTGGTCATATATGACAAATAAAGATGTTGATCTACTGATGGTGCTTGATGGAAAGTTAAGGGTTCAACATACAACAGTTCATCATCTGGAAGAACATATGTGCAAAACTTGGAAATCCATTCAACAGTTGTTGAGATACTTCTCTCAAATTCAAAGCTCATTGTTGCATGAAAAGTCTGTAGAAAACATTGTTGTATCAAAATCTGTTGTGTCAACCCATCCAGCACATTAGTGAACACTCTGCCTGGCTGGAGGCACTGGTGCCGGTGGGACCTTGAATATAGTTACGAAATTTAATCGCAATTCATCCACTAGTTGTTGATATATTCCCATATGAAGCAAAGAACGAAAAAGAAAGCAGCTCTGTGGGACTCAGGCTCATTGAATGAATTACAAAATAAACGTGAAGTCTGTTTCACAAAATTGCATTTCTTCAGTCTGCATTTTGGAGACATGTTAAATATTTAATTGCTTTTCTCCTAAACCATAAACAGAAATATGATTTGGAAGGGGACTCTCAAACAGCTTTTGATTTTGTTGTTTTGCTGAGCTATTCTCCAGCATTGATTTTGCAGCTACTTCAAAATACAAGTCATTAAAAGACATTTTTGCATCACAGTCAGCACTGTTACTGTTCTTTGGAGGGAGGAACGTATGCTCCAGGGAAATTGGGATGTAGATCAGTTTGTTTGAATTACTTAAGTTCTATAACTGTTCATGATCACATTAAATAACTAGAAAAATGCAGGGCTGCATCAACTCGTGCCCTTGGGCTGTTGCCACAGATCTCTGCAGTCTAACTGGCTTACAAGGCAAACATTCACTCAGGCTTTAGTTTGCTGTTGAGATATTCATACATTGTATCAACAAAAGTCTTTCAACTAGCCGCTGTTTGTGTATGTGGGATTTGCGAACAGATTGACAAACTAACAAATCACAAGTTATGGTGACTTTTTTTCTTTTGAGATGTGCTTTTTTTTTTTGTATTTGCAAACAGTGTTTGTGTTGTTGCTGGCGAAATGTTCCCATAATTGATGCTTCAGAGATCTCCTACTGCACATGGTTAAGAAGGGGATCACAAAAGCCCTGTTCAAGAAGCAAAAACAGTGCCCTAGTTACAGGAGCACAGAGACGATGCTTTGAATTCTGGTTCGTCTCAACTTTTCCAAACTTTTCAGGCAGCGGAGTAATTGGACAAAAGTGAAATATTCATGTGTGGTATCAAAGTTAGGAGATAACTTGGTTACTTACTTTCATTAAGCCTATTTCACATCACACTTAAAACACCTACCACACAAACAGGCTTTTGAATCACTAAACTAAACAAAGCAGCAAAATCTTCTTGGATGTAAATGTAGTTCACAAAAAAATCTCAAAGGCTGATGCTGACTGTGCATTATAGTGGATTCAACTTCCACGAAAAGAAACGAAAAAAAACTGCAAGGAATCTGTATTTCAATCAGTTCTTGTTGTGTTTTATTCATTGTCCTACTTCCCCCGCATACTGTATGCGGTCCTTTGTTACTGCTTCACTTCAAACTTAAAACACTGCTTAAGACACAAACAACTGTTTGTCTTCTAAATATAAATTAGGACTCAACGCTCTGCTTGCTTGCCATGGTGTTCGTCAAAACCTTGTATTGTTAGACACGTTTTGGCAAAGTGTTTGAAACGAGAGAGCATGGGTGGAAGAGATGCAGTAGGGGTAGTTTTACTTTTTTAGGACCTTTAGGCATCTCATCATCTGAACTTATCACCACTGAAATCCATTTTAACTGACTGAAAACAAACTCACTGCGATGAGCGTCCTCCATCGGTGTAAAACATTAAAAGGGAATAAGCTTCAATAATTCAAACGTGGATTTTTGCTTCACTTCAAAACTACCAAATTTAATTTTTATACAGTTATGTCGCATGTGGCAAATATACAACAATGTGTAAAGTTATTAGGACTGCTGTGGGGTGCTAGAAGGTGTATTTTTTATTTTGTATAGAGTAAAACTAATTGAGTATTGTTTTTTTTGTTGTTTTTTTAGTTATTATTATTGCACAGGTTTAACAAGGACATGCGTTGTGACACTGCTGGCAATTACTTTAGTTAATAAGTCCACTGGCAGCAACCATGCACCGTAAGATAACCAATCATTTTATTCAAGGGCAGACTTGTGCCTTTTGATTTTGGCCACGTGTCCACCTGTTCTTTTTCTATAGTATTGCATTGAATTCCATACATGAGGGATTTCCGCTGTTTTGCATGAAAATAGAAATTCTTCTTTAGTTTCACTAACTTTGTGACCACATTTTAGCGCTATCGTTGTCTTCTGTCTAAGTGTTGCCAGCTGTGATACTGCGTGGGAAGGCTGTCAGCTAATGTGGTGACACCACAAATTTGCACAAATGTATCAGAGTTAATCAGGGAACAGATCAAGCACGCAGGAGAGGAGACAGAAGAAAAAGAAGCTTCAGTCAGAGTCTGTGTGAGAAACTGTCGCTTTGCTCTTCATCCTGCCTCCTCTTCTTCTGCCTATTATCGTTCTGTCAGTCAATGTCTGTCAGTAAAGCATTACAAAGTAAAATGTGATCTCGTCTTTGGGAACAAGTAGTGTAAGGGATTACAATTTTGAATTAAGCTACTTCATTACAGTTAGTAATCCCAGAAATGCTCTGCTACTTCACCGTAAGTGGGGTTTGGCCTGTTGCAGCTTAACTATCTGTCATTAAACCTCCTAATTGTTTTTCGTCTCTATGTTCAATGAATATAGAATATGTTGCATGTGTGCATCAGGACATAATAGAGACACCTTTTCGCTTGATTGACGAAAGTTCAAGAGTTCAACCTATTTCATGGCTGTAATTTGTCCAACACAGTAAACTGTGACTGTCATTATCTATTCTAACCAAATTAAGAATTAATTAAATATATAGAAATGCATTAAGCTCCCTGGTGTTCCAGAGTAGTTTGATTGTGGATGCGATTGCGATCTGTCCGTCACACACACACACACACAAGTACCATCCCCAGTCGTGCTTGTGGTAATGCCTTGGGTGGCTCATGGTAATTACCCTTATCGACCTCTCCAGAGGTTTCAGAGTCATGGGGTTATCAGAGGAGGAATCCAATCACAATGCAAATAAAGGTAAGTTGAGCAGGCTGATGGAAGTCATGTCTCATGTTTTTCCCTTTCCCCTGTTGCTGTAGGTGAAGAACAAGAAAAAAACCAAAAAAACAGACAGATCCAATTATGAGCTCAAACTGCATTGATTGTCTCCTCCCCTAGTAGAGCATTAAGAAAAGCCACAGGGAGAAGGAAGCCAGTGTCTACATCAGAAATAATAGCCTGTTCTGAGGATGCAGTCAGACAGACTTTGGTTTAACGATGCATTGCAATTGAAAGGGCTTTGTCTTCAAATCAAAAAGGTATTTTCTCCAATATTTTCTCCGATGCTTCAATGACTCGCCGTCTTCGGTCATTATTCAACACCTAATCTAGCTGAGCAATTAAACCCAGGACAAATCACATTCATTGAGAATGCATAATCAATCTAATGTCCACTGCATGGCACACGTGAGCAACAAAAAAACAAGGATGAATCTTTAATGAGGTTTTGTGACATACAAAACCATCACATGCAAAGATATGAAAGACTCAGCTGACCACCCACATTAAACCCACATAGAAATCAGATGCGCATGAATAAGAAACTCCAGTTACACGTGTGCTGGATTTCAATCGGTTCATCATGCCTGTATGCCATGTATGCATCAGTGTGAATGCAGATTAAGGTCAAAAGCAAAGAAATACAGTCCAGAGAAAGATTGACGTGGAATTAACTGTACATGGCTGGAATTCACATCTGCACCCTGGTGGTTTTTGTGTTATGCTTGTGAGGTGTTTCCTCTGTACGCTTCTTCCTCCCACACCAATAGAAATACATGTTAAATATTCAGAATACATCTCTCATGCAATTTTCTGGCATGAAGTGGTGGAGAATAGACTCCCCACTTAAATAGGTCTGATGAGGAAAATCCAAATGATGAATTTCCCCACCAGGAGCAATGAAGTACAACGGCTGACATCCAGCACGTTTGCACTGACAGAGTTGTAGCTGCACTAACATTTACAGTTATAAACGTCCTTCTTAGCCCAATAAATTAGCAGCAAACACTGCAGTCTTATACTGAGCAGAAAAAGAAATGGACTATAAGTAGGTAACAGCCCTTTGATTAAAAATCAATCACTGTCGATTTCTTTGTGTGTCTTGGAATACGCCTGTCACCGTTTGTCGTCTGCCCATCACTTTGATGTACAGTATAATTTAAAGCCTGTGCTTATATGGGAACATTTCTGCATCTCACTTTCGCACCTCTCATCTGGAAACAGCTCAAAGCACTTAACTGCTCTCTTGAAGTTTTATAAAAAGAACAGAGCGGCAACTTTTTTTTGGCGCACGGTGGAGACTCGACTGAAAATGCGACGGTACATTGAAATAGCATGTTAATGCAAAAAGGAAATTGAGTTGACATAGAATACTGGGGTCATTCGTGACTTATTTATTTTTAATGGAGAACAAGTGACAATATGGCACCAAAAACCTATTTGGATGGTTTAATACATTAGTAATGTAACCTTTAAATTATTCACGTCCACAACACAGACTGCACATTTCCCAGATGTTTAGCACGGTTTGTTGGGGGCGAAGTGTCTTGCTTGACAGCATTTCAGCAGTGATTGTTCAGGAAGGGCAGAAGATTAACTAATAAAGACAAAAATTTCAAATAAAACATGTCTCATTGCAA
The DNA here is from genome assembly GCF_000690725.1 of Stegastes partitus. Lineage (NCBI taxonomy): Eukaryota > Metazoa > Chordata > Actinopteri > Pomacentridae > Stegastes > Stegastes partitus. The sequence goes on along the minus strand of NW_007578967.1, from coordinate 132,716 downwards.
GATGTCCTATTGCACCTATTAATGCTATGATGATTTCCTGATTAGGGGAGAATTATTACTCTGATCTGGTGATAGTTCAGGCATCACAAAACAATTACACAACTGGGTTTCTTACTTTACATTTTGCCTGTTCCTTTGGTGTTTCTTTGTAATTACTGTAGATGGGTATAAAATGACAGTAAAATGTTCAAAAACTGTAATCCAGCACCTTGGGAGGAGAGTGTTTTCTAAAGCCTCTCAAAGGACACCATCACCATGGAAATGACCAGTCTCTGAAAATAACAGAAATTATCAGAGCACTGTAATTATAGGTGTAGAAACATGCACTACATAATTTATTTGTCATTGTGTTTTCTTCTTCTTAGCAGGGTTCTGCAAGTATGAATGACAAGTCAAAGAAAACAACAAAAATAGATACAACATGAAAACATTACAAGTGATCTATGATTTGATTCTTGCGTTACTTGCTGTGCATTTGTCCCCTTATTTTTAATGAAGCACATGCTCCTGTTTAACTAATTTCTGTGGCAATCAAGGTTCTGCCTTTCTTCTTCGGTTGCTAAGGAACACTGGTCACAAACACTCGCTGTACGTACAGGGGACTTGACCTCTAGAAATGCATCGTTAAGCGCCGTCTGGATCACTGCTCACTTTGATTTGCAGGCTGCAAAGTTCAGTATGCTTCAGTTTTGGTCATATTTATACCCAGATATTATCCATCCTGTCAATGATGCAAGAAATTATTTGTGAGGGAATCAACATGATAAAAATCAACTCATTTGATGGACTTGGAAGCAGAAAACCGGTATGATTGCAACTGATGGCTTCATTAACACGTTTTACATGGTGTCGAGGAAACCAGTCGAGGACATCATAGGCTGAGTAGTTTAAGGAGAAGTGTTTTGACTCAATAATAAGTAAGGCACAGCCCAATCCCACAGCAAAATGTGTAATAGCTGCAGCCACAGGGCAAAACGCATTATTCTCACATAAGAAGGCTGTAAAATTGTAAGATGCTTATGTTTTTAGGGGATATTCTTGCTGTGGCATTTATCACCCCGCGACCTAGAAAAGCAACCAGAGGTTTGAGGTTTGTGTTTATATGTGTGTATTTCAACACAAAACTGTGGTCGTTTGGGAAATGTAACAGTTTTGGTGCCTAAACTTAACTGAGCAGTGTTTTTGCATAAGCCAAAGCAAACTGTGACTAAAAATCCATCCATCCATTATCTATACACCGCTTAATCCTCACGAGGGTCGCGGGGGGGCTGGAGCCTAGTGACTAAAAATGTGAAAGTAAAATTAAAAAAAAGAACAGGACAAGGACATGAACTGCCCCCATTCATCCCCCTGTTGTTGACTTTGTTATTGTTTTTGAGTGCAAAGTTAAAGAAGCTCACAACTCCTGTGTTGTGGATGCAGGCCAACAGAAAAGAAAAAGCCAAAAAACAAAATCTAGTTTTTATTTTTCACTGTGAACCAACACAGCGACCGCGTACATTTTAATGTGAGATGTTGCTGAAAGCAAACAGTGTATTGCGGTGACCTTCCTTTCTCCATGAAGCCAGAGAGGATGTTGATCTGAGGACCTGTGACACACTTTCATCACATTTCATTTAGCGGTTTCCTGAAAGCACACTATGCCTAAAAGCATTGGTATACTGCAACCTTGAGATTTCACAGGTAAAAAATGTTCCTGACGCTCTGCGGTGTAATATTTAACAAACTTGAATGTTATTATTTAGGAGTCAGTGTTCACAATATTTTTCAGTGTATTTCTGCTTCTTATTTTGCTTATTCTAGAAGTTTAAAAAAAAAAATCCATCTTCTTCTGCAGCAGATGGGTTTTGCTGCTCAGGTTGTTGATTTTATATGAGATATTGTAGTGAAGCAATAATAGGAAGTGTAAAAACCAACATTTAATCCTTTAAATGTTTCACAAAGGTACAGATAGTGTCGGTGTATTCATGCCGTGGAAACCAAACTAACCAAAGAGGGTACTGGGGCTTGACCCCCATTATCAACCAAACCTCTGCACATCCTCTTGCACCTCCAACAAAATGAAAAGGTCTCGTAATACTGCTTAACCTTTTCTACCTGCACATACACTGACTGAAGGTGATTTCAGGGACAAAGAACACTTGGATTATTAACCCGTTCCAACTGAATCATGATTCTTCAGGAAACTGTGAACGTTACAAAAACATTCTCCTCCTTTCCATGATAACTTATAATAAACCTTCTCCCTTATCCTGACATTAGCAGTTTGTCATCATGACCACCGACGGGATAGAAAATAAATAAAAATGACAGTGATGGAAAAATGGGCAATTAAGATGCAACAGTGATCCGATTACAGCTCTCAGACGCTAAACTGGAACTTGCAGGGCTGTCACTCTGAAACTGCCATTAACTTTGGGTTAATGGACATCCCTGCAGGAAATGAGGGGAATGGTTGAAGAGGGGACAAAAGAAAATAACAGCGAAAAGACAGCAGCTGAGTGAGGTCAGACTAAATGTCTACAAGGCTCTTATTTCTTCAGCTTTAAAAGGGAAAGAGAACTCTTAAGCCTCTGGGGGCTTAGCCAGTCAATGTCACAGCACTGCATTTAGCTACAGTTGCTCACACATACTGTTCACACCAACAGTAAAGAGCAAATAGTGACCATGAATGTGTTGTTTAGAAAAGGTCCGTTGCTCATTTTAATATTATTTACAGTCAAATCTCATATGTGTTGTCAATTGTAAACACACTTCCATTTCCCTTCATACTTTCACTTCATCTCTCACATTAACATGTTCTGCTGTTCTTGCCTCCTCGGGGGACCGAAGGTGTTAGAGTCCTCGCTGTGCTCGCTGAACCATACCAAACGTGGTCAGGTTTAATGGAATACGACAGATTAAGTGAGTTACATAATGGATTTCAGCAGATATAACGTATTTAACGTTATCAAGGTTGGCCTGTGTTTGCAGGAACATTACCATGAGAGGGAATGTGCGTCTTTTGTACACCAATTGAAAACAATTAGGTATTATAGTCAGCTGTAATATGGTGATACAGAGAGAAGCAATGCAACAGAAAGAGAAATTAAATTGTTTGTTATCTAATCCTCTGGTATAATTAAAATGACTTCATAAATGAAAAATGCTGCTACAGTGAAATACAAAATATTTAATCGCCTTTCCAGACATGCATGTGTTTCAATGTCGGGCTTATTTTATAGATAAGATACACATTCAGAGAGGTTGTGAAAGAAAAACTGCACAGTGACAGCCAAGGGACTGATTACAATCTGCACCAAAGTCACTTTAACTATGTGAAAAACAGCAATATAGTTAACTCTCCCGTGAGACACTTACACCTTCATAAAACTGAAGAGTGCAGGGCTGACTGCCTGTAACTTCCCTCGCTAAAAGGACGTTAAATGGTCCTCCTGTTTGATTGTTCACTGAAATCAGAAGTGCCTGTTGATGCTTCCAGTCATTAAACAGACAGACACACTGTATTCGAATCATACTGGAGCTTGACAGCCAGCTAACTCATACTGTTAAAATGAATGCTGCTCAGCTCCCACCAAACAAACAACGAAAAAATAGAAATGACTGCACAGTATCTGGCACATAAATTACCGTGTCCTCATTATGATGCGCCTGCTTGTTACTGCTTCTGCTGCTGCACAATATTTACGCATTTCTTATTAATTTAGTAACAAATAATTGGAACTTCGTGGTTCTACAAAGTGCAATCCAAAATATTACCACTGCTAAAAAATGGGGTGTAAATGTCTATGTTGTAGTTGGTTTCTGGTGAGAAAATAAAATACCTTATCTTGGAGGCAAACAGTGGAGCTGTTGTTGGTGCATGCTGTATGTGGTGTACAATAATCCAGTGACATTTTATATGCTGGAATAACTATTGAAATATGGAATAAGACACTGTGCAGGTTCTCTGCAGCATTGTATGCTTCAGGTTGTTTGACTTGGCACATTCAAACACTATGTGTTAAAGATGGATCATTTCTAGTACTATGACTTGGTATTAACTCTATGACAACACTGCTGACTCACTCATTGTTTGCAATTAACTGTCAATAATTTACACTGATACCATAAAGGTGAAATTTGTTCTTGATTTTAAATATCTGGAAAAAAAAAAAAAAAAAAAAAAAACAAGAGTTACTCCAAAATCAGAGGTTATGCATGAGTTTTTCAGGTTCTATGAAGATTCCCTGTTTGTTCATATATGTCAGAAAAGTTCCAGGACTGGTGTCACAAAAGATAGAATAATCCCCCTTGGGTCTAAAGCACTTTCCCAGCCTTCTCTGCCACACCGCCATGCACTCCTGGAAGGATTCTTCTGGGATCCTCCTCAGCTCTGTCGTTACAGCCATCTTGATGTCATCCACGTCTTCAAAACGAGTCCCCTTGATGACCCCCTTGAGCTTGGGGAAGAGGAACAAATCCCACAGAGCCAGGTGGGGGGAGTAGGGAGGTTGCTCCAGCACAGCGATGTTCTTCTCAGTCAGGAACTGTTGGATGCACGGGGCATAGTGATCAGGCTTGTTGTCATGGTGAAGCAGCCACAACTTGTCCTGCCACAAATCTCGCCTCTTCTTACGCACTGAACGAAGCAAACACCGTAGGATCTCTTTGTAGACATGCTGGTTGATCGTCTAAAGGGGAAAATTTGTAGTTTGTAGTTTGAAATATATCTTTGCGACACCAGTCCTGGAATTTTTTTGACACACCTCGTATTCTCTAGCTGCTGCAGTATTTTATCTGCTTCCATCATTATGAATTATGTTCACATACGTTGGTTCTTTGGTTCCCAAAGGTCACCAACTTACTTCACTAGCATCAGCAGTGGGTGGGGTTATTAATGCCTTGGTATTGATGTTTCATTTTCATTTCTTCTGTATATTAATGACACATCAACATCAGTTGACTCTTGAACAAGACTTCCATATAATTGTCATCTTTTAAACTGCCTCTAAATTGAGTTGCACAGACAAACAGTGACTCTTTGGCAAAGCAACATTCTGCATCACTATGATGCCTTGCATAGCACAAAATGTGTAAAAGACTGAAGCCATGTGCATCGATTTTACACACCCCGGCCCCTCTCTTGACAGTACAGTGATTGATGGCCAAAATATTGTGATAGTGGAGTCTGACAAGTATTTGGAAACTATGCTAGACATAAAATTGACTTTTGACGATCATATTGACATGGTGTACAGGCAGTGCTCCTTTGGTTTCTTTGGAACTGAGCAAATTCTCTCAGTTCTCAGTTGACAGGACCTGAGGACAATGATTTATCAATCTTTTATTGAGGCTGCTTCACTTTCTCCTTTATCTGCTGGAATAAGTCTTTCAAGGTCAAGCAAAAAATGTACTCAGTAAGGTGATTAATGTCTGCAGAAAAACAACTGGTGCTGCACAGGAAACTCTGCAGGATATTTACGGCAAACAGCTATAAAACGCAGGATTCATCCTGTCTGATTGTTCATATCCTGCACAACAACAATTTCCTCAACTGTTTCAGTTTCTGGTACCCTCTCAGATTTCCACGGGCTAAAACCAATAAGACATTATTTATACCTTTTGCTGCCTCCCTTCCAAACTCTTGGAGAAAATGGGTTTTTGTAAAATGTTTTAAATAATTAGTTCAAAGATGCAACCTCCAGGCCTGAAAGCCAGATACAAGAGTGAATAAAATTGCAGTTCCTCAAACGGTCACTTTAGGCTGTCTCCAAAAGTTGGTCACCTCCAACAGACCCCCATGATAAAATGTCAAACTTTAGAACAGAATTAAACATCTTTACAGCCCGGAGCACAAAACAGTTTTGATCTCTGAAGCTAATTTTACAATTCATAACNAAAAAACAAGAGTTACTCCAAAATCAGAGGTTATGCATGAGTTTTTCAGGTTCTATGAAGATTCCCTGTTTGTTCATATATGTCAGAAAAGTTCCAGGACTGGTGTCACAAAAGATAGAATAATCCCCCTTGGGTCTAAAGCACTTTCCCAGCCTTCTCTGCCACATCATCATGTAATCCTGGAAGGATTCTTCTGGGATCCTCCTCAGCTCTGTCGTTACAGCCATCTTGATGTCATCCACGTCTTCAAAACGAGTCCCCTTGATGACCCCCTTGAGCTTGGGGAAGAGGAACAAATCCCACAGAGCCAGGTGGGGGGAGTAGGGAGGTTGCTCCAGCACAGCGATGTTCTTCTCAGTCAGGAACTGTTGGATGCACGGGGCATAGTGATCAGGCTTGTTGTCATGGTGAAGCAGCCACAACTTGTCCTGCCACAAATCTCGCCTCTTCTTACGCACTGAACGAAGCAAACACCGTAGGATCTCTTTGTAGACATGCTGGTTGATCGTCTAAAGGGGAAAATTTGTAGTTTGTAGTTTGAGTTTGAAATATATCTTTGTGACACCAGTCCTGGAACTTTTTTGACACACCTCGTATTCTCTAGCTGCTGCAGTATTTTATCTGCTTCCATCATTATGAATTATGTTCACATACGTTGGTTCTTTGGTTCCTAAAGGTCACCAACTTACTTCACTAGCATCAGCAGTGGGTGGGGTTATTAATGCCTTGGTATTGATGTTTCATTTTCATTTCTTCTGTATATTAATGACACATCAACATCAGTTGACTCTTGAACAAGACTTCCATATAATTGTCATCTTTTAAACTGCCTCTAAATTGAGTTGCACAGACAAACAGTGACTCTTTGGCAAAGCAACATTCTGCATCACTATGATGCCTTGCATAGCACAAAATGTGTAAAAGACTGAAGCCATGTGCATCGATTTTACACACCCCGGCCCCTCTCTTGACAGTACAGTGATTGATGGCCAAAATATTGTGATAGTGGAGTCTGACAAGTATTTGGAAACTATGCTAGACAAAAATTGACTTTTGACGATAATATTGACATGGTGTACAGGCAGTGCTCCTTTGGTTTCTTTGGAACTGAGCAAATTCTCTCAGTTCTCAGTTGACAGGACCTGAGGACAATGATTTATCAATCTTTTATTGAGGCTGCTTCACTTTCTCCTTTATCTGCTGGAAAAAGTCTTTCAAGGTCAAGCAAAAAATGTACTCAGTAAGGTGATTAATGTCTGCAGAAAAACAACTGGTGCTGCACAGGAAACTCTGCAGGATATTTACGGCAAACAGCTATAAAACGCAGGATTCATCCTGTCTGATTGTTCATATCCTGCACAACAACAATTTCCTCAACTGTTTCAGTTTCTGGTACCCTCTCAGATTTCCACGGGCTAAAACCAATAAGACATTATTTATACCTTTTGCTGCCTCCCTTCCAAACTCTTGGAGAAAATGGGTTTTTGTAAAATGTTTTAAATAATTAGTTCAAAGATGCAACCTCCAGGCCTGAAAGCCAGATACAAGAGTGAATAAAATTGCAGTTCCTCAAACGGTCACTTTAGGCTGTCTCCAAAAGTTGGTCACCTCCAACAGACCCCCATGATAAAATGTCAAACTTTAGAACAGAATTAAACATCTTTACAGCCCGGTGCACAAAACAGTTTTGATCTCTGAAGCTAATTTTACAATTCATAACTATTGTACAAGGGGTTAATTTTTATATAACTCACCTGCTTAAATTGTGCTAACAATTAAAGTTATGCATAACTAAGGGTGGTCCCACTTTGAGTGACAGGTTGGTCCATTGCAGGACAGTCCGTGGCCCACAGACCTTTCCATGTTATGCCTCAGTTTCACTCATGTATGTATTTGCTCATTTAAACGAAGTGTGAAACTGCCAACATGGTGACACTGAGCTTTAAAAAAAATACTTCAGGAAACTTGTGGATACTGTCCCAAAGGATTCCTTTGTCTTTACATACAATCAATGATTGGTTTTCTATATTTCTAGCTAAATATTTTTTACTATGTATTTATATTTTTAGTCTTGTATTCATGTGCCCTGTACTAAATGTATGCATCCCACTGCTGCACAATGAATTGTTCCACTGGGGACAAACAAAGCTGATCAATTGACAGTAAGTCTTTATCAAACAATACAAAAGACTGCCTCTTAGAATTACATTCTGATTTAGATTTACATAAAAGAATTTATCTTCCTACACCACGGCCAAAGTGAGTCAAGAACAACTTTTAGTAAATGGGATGTTGATGTTTTGCCCAGCTAGATTTATATTTCACTGGAAGATGACAATAAATTGGCATAAATTCACCATGGTTAGTTATGCAGTACAGTCCTCCATCAGAGTACATAATCAATAGGTATGTTGATGGAGAGTATCGTGAAGACTTCATAAGAAGATCTAGCGGCACCACAGGCCCCTGACCTCTCAAAAGGTTCACAGCTTCATATTAGTGATTTAGTCAGGTGACCTTGCTGTCTTCCTAACTCCATTTAAACAGCATTGACTGCTATCAATTTATTCAGACATTCTGGCCAAAGTGTCATCGATCATACTGTGCGCATTTATCTCTTTTATTTTTCTGATCAATATTTGAACTACCTCATTTATCATCCTCAGGCACTTGGGCAACTTCAAAGAGGCTTTAGATAAAGCCATTGTGATGTCCTTCTAGTAGCTTAACATGTTTCTCTTATATCATAAGAAGCTCAAAGGAAGGGAAAGAATCAACATGGCAAATAA
>NW_007578967.1:39327-123132 GCF_000690725.1 Stegastes partitus | reverse complement strand
CATTAAGAAAAGCACATTTTCATCTAAAGTCAAAGACATTTGCTGTCTTTAGATGGAACCATACATAGGGGCATTTGAGATGTGTATGACTAAAACTAACTAGCGTTAGATGACGTAAGAGTTGGTGCAGTCCTCTATAGGAAACATGATAGCACCAGGATTCAGCAGGCCCTTGCAGATGTGTGGGAACAAAGTGATTGTGGAGTCAAAGATACGCCTGTGAAGTAAAGACAGCCTTCATTTTAATTCAAAGTAAAGGTCTTTCTATTCACGCACCAAAGACCAGATGGTGTTTTAGTATAAGGTTGGATGATAAAAGAAATGAGTCAGGCATAATATGGAAAGAGCTGAACAGATAAAACTGCTGTGTAGGAAGATCTTAAACCGTAGTTCTGGATCTGATTTTAAAATGAGGGTATAAGCTACTTGCTGGACACACTTGATCTCTCCTCCTGTGTTTTCTAACATCATTATGGCATTACAGATGACTGACCTGCTGGTGTAACTTGAGTCCGGCCGTTTGGAAAACATCCCCTATTGGTCTGAAGAATAAAAACCTCCTCAGGAAATAATGCCTCAAATTAGATTTGCTTTCCATCTGGCCACATCATCTCTTAACTCAACACCACTAAGGCCCATTGTTCAAAACAGCAGGAAATCAATGTCGCCATTAAATTTTACAAGAGATCATTAGCTCCTTGTGTGTCTTTGTGTTCTTGTGTGTGACAGCGCATTAGTTCTAAGATATCCATGAAAATATCTCTCCACTGGCACTAATCACATTGTGCTGCCAAGTCATCGTTTCTCGTGACTAGATACAACGCTGCAGAAACCTTTTGACACTCAAAATCTGAAGAAGTTTCATGCTCATAAAATACGTCCCAGTCCAATTATAACATTTCTCTGAACTATAACACTTTAAATTCACCCAGTACGGCTATAATTGCTTCGGAAAATACTGATAATTTTAGGCATAACCCTCCGAGAGAACGTACACAGCTAAGCCAATCTGACAGCACAAGCATTTAGACGTCTAGTGGTGAGCAGCCGCTGGATTTAATTGGTTTACTCTCTGTAGATGTGAAAACGGCCCTTTGCTTTCTGTAAGGATAAACTCTGGGGTGAGACTCTGGAGATAAACTCTCTCAAGTATGTAGGGAAAAATTTCTACATTTTTTTCAAAACAAAATTACTCAGGAGGGCTGCAGGGTGGCACAGTTGGTAGCACTGTTGCCTCGCAGCGAGAAGGTTGCCGGTTCGCGTCCCGGTGGGGGCACCAGAATCTTTGTACGTGGAATTTGCATGTTCTCCCCGTGCAGCGTGGGTTCTCTCCGGGTTCTCCAGCTTCCTCCCACACAGTCCAAAAACATGTTGAGGTTAATTGGTGATTCTAAATTGTCCGTAGGTGTGAATGTGAGTGTGCTTGGTTGTCTGTCTCTAAGTGTAGCCCTGTGATAGACTGGCGACCTGTCCAGGGTGTCCCCTGCCTTCACCCTAAGTCGGCTGGGATAGGCTCCAGCCCCCCCCCCCGCAACCCTAGTGAGGATAAAGCGGTGTATAGATAATGGATGGAAAATTACTCAGAGGAGTGATTCCATTTTGATGGACACCTTACATCTTAGGTGCACAATGACTTTGAGAAAATGCAGATATTCAGCAGGAATATAGTTCACATGTTAAGGATTGCAGGTTAGCAGGCTAATATTTGCTTATTTGTAAAAAAAAAAAATAAAATTAGCTGAAGGTGGAATCAAGATAAAAAAGTCATAAGATCACCAAATTTGTTATGATTGATCCTCTAGTTAGTCTGACTTATTCGATGTAGACTATGGGTATAACCCTGCCATGTCCTCCACACATCATACATGCCATTCTCCTCCTATTTTGTGTGTTACCTTTGCTGCAACCCTCACCTAGCCACCTGTACACTGACAATGTCAGGTTTTGACCAAGATTTGGATTGTGCAAAAAAGCACACATGCTTGGTTGTGGACAAAGTTAATTTTCATGCATTTAAAATTGCACCCAAACAACTCCACCGACACTATTTTGCAGTGGCACTATTGCCGTATCCTTGGTTTAGCAGTGCCCTGTCTGGTTTAAAGAAATATAAACAAGTGTTTTACTTCTACAGTAGAGTTACAATGGGTGTAGCCAGTTCAGCTACGTGAGACTGTCCAGTGGTGAATAAAAACATCTGTTCAAAATGTCATAGAAATTCATCCAATGTCTGTTGAGATATTTCTTTATGAATCAACATGACAGACCAACTCCTGGCTGTTGAACAAAAATCACATCTTTATGTGTGGCTGAAGACTTATTTCTGTGGTTCAAGTAAAAAATTTGGATGGCCCAGAAAATATCAAGAGACTGTTTTCATATCCATGCAAATGAAATAATAAGTGAAGGGGCCTATTAGAGCAGTTGGAATTCCATCAAAGGTTAAGAGAGGCTGCTTTAGATGCTGGAAATGTATTTCATGGTATGTCAGTAAATGTGGATGTCAAAAGGTTTTTCTTTACCATTTAGTGCTCACCTTGATATGCTGAAAGTCAGTTTCACTCATATTCAAGTCACAAGTGGCTTAAAAGAAAGAAAAGCAGCAAGTAAAATGCTTTACTAGACATATGAGAAATCGTCTTCATCATCCAGGTTCCAAGAACGTAATCAGTATAATATGGGAGCATTGTTACACGTCATTGTAAAATCTGAAGTTAAATGGAATTTTCAACAACATGGAGATGATTAGAACTGATGCATTACATTGTACACGCAGAAATATGTTTAAATGACTGCAGATTAAGATGGCAGCAGGGCCTGCAGTGGCACGACATTAGTAAGTTTTCATATTAAACGTCAACTGAGCTCAGTGGAAGAGTGATGTTATTTGGCATTTTACTCAGGAGGGAATTGAGTTTTGGAACCGTCTTGTGCTAATAAATATTCAGCCGGTGACATTTCAGAGCCGATGCCAGGCACCCAAAAAAAAAAAATCCATCATATTATGTGCCTGACTCCATAACAATATGGCCCAAGAAGTGATTACTCTGTCTGAAGGTGAGTTAAAGGTAGATGACCCAATATAAAGTTCTGCAATCAACAACATCAACAGGTGCACATTATGAACAGAAAATATCATCAGTCTTAGAGAAGGGAAAGGTTATAATTTAGTCTACAGAGACAGTTTTTGATCATATTTATGAAGGAGTGTAATTCTGAAGGGGCTATGTGAGTTCACATGTCATTGTGTTTATCTATTATTTCCCTGAGGTGAAGAATGAAACTACTCACCACTGTGTGCGACCACTTGACCCCATCAGGAATTTAGTTCGCTCGGAAACATCGCTTAAATCTCTATACGGCTTTTTTTTTCTGCCTCAGTTTCATGCTGCTTTGCTGTCCGCTCGTGGCAGAAAGGTTCTGACACCCCTATTATCGAAATTAATGGGAGACATTCAGGAAACTGAATAGGTCTCTGATCATCACCAGATACGCACATGCTCTAATTCTCACCTCTCGTGGGCAGTGAGTGAGCGCGCCGAGAATTGAAAATGAATCGAACGAGACATTGAAACTCGGCCGTTAAAAACCCGAATGAGCAACCAGCGCAAACGTAAATGTCAGTGTCATCAAGCCGTGCGGTCTTTTCGGTTCATGCATTTGGCTCCAGCATAAGAAGAGATGATAGATGTCACGATGCCTGCTGGAAAAGAGCATGAACATCACTGCAGAAATCGGTGGGCACAGACTTTTTCTAATTTTTCTTTTTAACATCCACTTTGATCTATCAGACCTCAAGTTGAAAAAAAACTGAAAAAGTGAATTTGATCAATTTTGCTGAGGGTGAGGAAGAGGCAATGAGGTTTGAGCCATATGTGTATGAGTGCATGTCATTTGAATTTTTCAGTTTCCATGCAGTATTTATAGCTTTTAAGATATACTGTAGAGCTAAACAGGTGGGTGTTCTTCAGTCATGTGTCGGCTCCATGTGCTGGTCTGCACACCAGGAGTGCCCTATTTTTTTTATTTTATTTTTCCAGTTGAGGGGACGAGAACGGGAACCCTGGAGCTTTATAATCTGCCCAGTCTGTGTATTATCAACACCTTTAGGTAGTCAAAACACATTACTTAATCACCCTGACAAAGTACTGACTCAGTGGACACGTAACCAGCTCCAGTGGGTGAGTAGATGTGGTCTGATATGATTTCACATCACAGAACCTCTGCGGTGCCTCCAACCTACACTCTCCTGGTGTAAAAGCAGCTTCGGAACATCCGTGGCAATGATTGTTGATTCTGCAGAGACGTGATTTATTTAGTTTTACACATTAGATGTGAGGGGCGTCGGGAAATCTTCAGTTGAGCTCAGTCCATGCTCGAATTGCCCACACTTCACACGATTACACACCAGTTGTGTTAGCTCTACTCGTGTATTTTTGCTTTTTTAAAATGCAGCTTAACAACTTAACAAGTTCATACTTATGATGATAGATCCTCTCGGAAAAGATCAGCAACACGCATTGTCTCGCTACCCCAGATAACCAAATTCAAAGAGGTGTACATATAGAGTTACTGTAAGCAATCAATGCACAGAGATGTATCAATAATTCATACAGGTATAGAGGATGTCCTCAGAATTGTTGCCTCATAGCCAGCAGTGCAAGTCTTCCTGTCCATCAGTGACACACAGATACAGCACAGCCTCACTCCAAAATGTGAAACAGACACATTAGTCCACAGGCAAAGATGATTCATCTCACATTTAATAAAAGAGATTCCTGCATTGTTTTGGCCTCTGTTATTTTCTTCTGGCCTGCATTCACATCCCATGACTCTTGAATTTCATTTGTTTTGCACCAAATAAGCACCAAACTCTCTTTTGGAACATTGGAGCTGGAAGGAAACAAACACAGGTTTTGTTTTACTCAGGAGACTGGATTTCAAGTCGCATGTGGAGGTCTTGCTTTCTTATGCTTTCAGTCACTGTTTACTGTTGTTTTTGTTCGTTTGTTTTGCCATTGTTGTCTGTCACAGTCTGGAGAGATCTTCAGTCACTGTTTGCTTTGGTTTATGCAAAAATCACACAAAAAATTAAGAGTAGGCACCAAAACGACTTGATTTGCCTCCTTTGGCAAAAGTTAACTACTAAACCAACAGTTTTATAGGTTTCAGTAGTGTAATGAGCATCTAAGAGTAATGGCCTCTAAAAATGAAAGCATCTCAAAATTTTACAGCCTTTTCTATGACAACAATACAATTTGTGCTGTGGTCCAACCTATAGTCTGGCTCACTGGATGCAGGTATAAGCCAGCACTCAGTTGAGTCAACTTTTTCTTCCTTGTGCTATCTCTGTGTTATCATTTTCCTTATGATGGGAAATGATAACAAATGGTAAATGGTCTGCACTTATATAGCGCATTATTACCTTTGCGGCACTCAAAGCGCTTTACAGTGGTTCTCATTCACCCATTCACACACACATTCATACACCAATGGCGACAGAGCTGCCATGCAAGGCGCTAGCCTGCCATTGGGTGCAACTTTGGGTTTAGTGTCTTGCCCAAGGACACTTCGACTGTGGAGGGGGCGGGGATCTAAACCGCCAACCTTGCGACTAGAGGACAAGCCGCTCTACCACCTGAGCCACAGCAACAGCAACCTCCAAGCAGCAACCTATCGCAATGAAAATTTCACCAGATTGAGGGAACACCGAAGCTGAATCTTTCACTTAGCCCCGCCTCCGATGACTGTGATTGGTTAAAAGAAATATAAACAAGAGTGTTTTTCTTTTTTTTTGTAGTAGAATGACAGCGTGGTTCAGTTAGACCAATATGTTCTACAGAAGGAGACGGCAAAGCAAGACGAACTCAACTACAACACATGTTGCTGTGAGACTGAGCTCACTCCTATCACAAAGTTCCCCAAAGTTATTATCCACAGTTTGTCCTTTTCAAGTGTACTAATGACTGAGCTATGCTCCGTGCACCATTAATTTCACTAAAGCGGAGCTGCTGAAGTGCAAATGTTAACCTAGGTGAACACAGTTTGACTTCCATCTCATCTCCTGCTCTTATAGAAAAGCATTAAGGAAGACAGCGCTCCATTTTCCTCACAGCGCCTTGCATCAGACATCTGAAGCCATGAAATAATGTGCTACAGCAAATGAAAGAAGCAACTTTGCTTAAAAATTGCCTTTTCATTTTTAATGCAGGAAAAAAAACAGTTTATTTGTTGTTTATTGTCAGAATAATAGTACTACTTGCCAGCGCTGTCCCCGTATTGTCATTCATTTATGATTTATGTCTTTTGCATATATACAGGCTTGGAAACTGGATTTTAAATGTAGTGTGAGTATATTAACCTTCCGTTTATTCCTCAAGGAGTTTAAAATGTCAATATATACAGCTGTACAGTGATGACAATGTGATGAATAGCAGCAAGCCTCTTACATAATTCATAGAGGAAATTACATTATTTAGAGATTTCTGTCAGTTGACCTTTACATAAAGGTCCAAGATAAAAGATAGTGATATAACAATAATAACTTGGGCTTATGTGGTGAAAGGAGCAGAGAAAACATATATATGATTAACAGTTCAGGGGTTTCAGTTCATCACTCATTAACATTTTGGTGATACCTGTATATACTACACACTGTAAATGTAAATCTCCTTTGTGTTGCTCAAACTCTGATGGTATCAGTTCTTCTTTTAAGATAAGTTTATACAGCACGAGTTATTGTCACGAGTTTGCAAAAACTATCTGTCAGTTCTCTGACTTCTTATCTTATTCTCTTTTATCTCCAGGGGGGGCCACTGAATATAAGGAAACATTATTCATCCCCAGACAATGAGCCAAAACTTGTCTCCATGGTTACCAGGTGTGCAAAGGATAATGTTACCGGCTGGCTGATGTCTAATCTTTAAGCTGTCTTAATTATGTGATCCCTGCTTTTTTTTTTTTCCTGTCTGTCTGTCTCCAGAGGGTGCAGTGGCATGGGGGCTCAGTGATGTAGATTATGGCAGACGTTGTGGTATCGACTAGATCTGACCTCTCTCTAAGCGTACCCGAGCACATGGGTTGTATGATGACTTATTACTTTGTGGAAACGGAGTGTGCCCAGTAAAAGGATCAGGGATGGTAAATGAGCTTTGTTCACAATCTATACCACTCCAGCTTCTCTATACTTGCATCAACTGCAACATTCATTTTACTGCTCCAACGCTTATGCACACAGTTTGCACACATACAAAAGCAAAGGAACAGACGACTCCTTGATTTCCAGTTCCTCTCAAGAGGTTATATGTCCCCCCCAGAGGGCACATGACATATAGAAGCACTTTACATCAGAGTTCTTATTATGTTTGCAGCATCAGAGCTTTGAAAAAAAAAGGGACAAACGCTGAACTGAGCCCCCATGACGACGCAAACAAAACATGGTTGACAAAAGCAAGAAAGCCTTAGGGCATAGGAACTCACTTAAGTTGCAGTCCGTGTTGCAGAAACAGCATGAGGGCTCTTTGAATTAAAAAAAAAAAAAACACATTTGGACAGTTGTGTTCAACAGGCAGGAGGTGAGGCGTTGCACAGGCCTGCAGAATAGTGGATTAAAACAAACAATTAATAGGCTTCGGAAAAACAATGCGCTGGAAACAAAGACAAAGAGAACAGTTGCCAACAGGAGGAAAGCTATTAGCATAAATGAATATTAACAAAACAAGTTGGTTAGGAGCTGCTGTGAAACAAGCAGTGGCCTCAGATGTCACACAGCGCCACTGTGCAGAATATGCAGAACCGCCGTGACAAATTCGTGATCAAGAACCCGACAGGCAGGTAGCTTGACAGACAGGTACGCAGGACACCAGCTACTTAGCCTAACAATCGGAAACTTGCAAATAATGCGAGTGAGCAGATGTTACAGGAGCACACAGATGGCTCTTTTATCTCTACAAGCCCGATGTTGTGACTCATTGCTCCAGACCTGATGGCTAAAATTAGATCAGCACAGTTTTCCCATTGAGAATAAAATACCTCTTGTCTTTAAAACACGATAAAGTCAATAACTTAATCAAATACTGACTTAACAAGTTTAGCGCAGCCTTCCTACATATTGCTACTAAAGCGACACACACAAAGAATGAAGGCCACATCATAATTCACTGCAGCTTTCAGTAATTGGGTTAGCTGGGCGGAGCAGAGGGCCAGTGTTTGCAGGATCACGTTAAAATACAAACCAAAGCTATTGTGCAAATTTATGGAGGAAAAAAAAATGCTGTTTTTGTTCCAGAGAATTGAGCAGTTATACCTAATTGCATTGCACTAGCTGTCATTTAGGTAGCTTGTGGCTAAATGAGGAGAAAATGCAATTTCTAATTCATAAAACCTCACATATCCACATTAGTGAATCTGTGCTTCATTGATTGTGCCAGCTTTCTTTTTGCGAAACGGTGGAGAGAAATAATGCAAGGGATTTGGCACTTCCCTGGCAGAGGTGGGATTAGGTGGAATACATTGTCAGGGGTTTGCATCATGACCGGCAAATTGCCTTCACTAGGGTGCATTTAAAGGAGGAGATCCTGTCCCCAAAGCTAATCCCAGGAGGTGAACTGATATCCTTGTTGCCGGATGAGCAGAAAAAAATAACGCAAGCTAACACATGGTATCTGAAATTAAATTAGTTTAAGGGGAGATAGGCTAACACATTTGTTTACCGAGTTGCTCTGCTCCTTAGGGAAACGTTGCCCAGAATAAGAAATGGTTCATTTATATTACAAACAGATGCACTGGTGGACTGCAGTGACAGCTTTGCAGCAGGAATAACACCTCTGCTGTAGTCTCTAACAACTACAGGGGGCTGGAACTCTTCACTGTTGTCACTTTATTTAATATATGCAAGACGGCGCACATTGTTTGCTCTACAGCTGAAATTCATTCATACAGCCGCATCTAATCAAAATGGATGCTCCTTTTTTTTTTTTTTTCTTGCTTAAAGCTATGCTGATATCCAATTCAAACTGGCAAACAAACGGCATCAACAACTCCGAGCAATAAACAGAATCTGGTAAGACATGTGCTTACATGCCATAAAGCCACGGAAATGGCACAGACCTCGACTGCCGTGTGTTTGCACGGGTCTTGATGAGCGGGTGGGCGTCGCAAGCACAAAAATCACTGACTGCTGGACGCTCACCACTATATGTGCGTCCAACTAAAATGGCAGTTTGTCAGTGCAAAAACGCTGCCACGCAACATGTGCTGTGCAAAATGTATGCCCAATTGTCTCTGAAAGATCACATTTTCCTCTGAGGACCGAAGCCGTTTGAAATCCTGCAACCTCTCAGGAGCTTACATCTGCGTAAGTGTGTGTGAGAGAGAGAGAGAAAGGCGCATCCTGAGTCAGTCCTCCATCGCTTCAGTTAAGCGCCTGCAGTTTCTCAGGCAAGTCATCCATTAAGACTCTGATTGCTGAAGGAGGCCCAGGGTACACTCTGTACTGACACCCTGGTACCAAAAACAGCAGCCTGATGTCCACCAGCTTCACAGTCTGAACTGCGCTTCATTCTCTGGCTGTGTTTAGGTTTTAGCATCTAATCAGTCTCCTGGTGTATTATACCATGCCCCAATGTGCTCCCAGGGGACACACAAAACAAAAAAAGTGGAAAGCATAAAAACTGATTAATTGTAAAGCTGTCTACTTATCAGCAATTACGCAAGAGATGAGCTCAACCAGAAATGCGACTGATTAAGATGGATAAGAAATGTTGTTTTTGCAGAATAAAACCTACATTTTAACTACTCAGGGAGTGTTTATGTGGCTTGTGAACTGAAAAGAACAGGAGCTGTTATTTACCTAACTGTTAACTGTGGAAACGATCTCAAAATAGAACGCAGAGTTAATGTGGAGGCATGCACCCAGAACCTCATTAAAAATACACACATATCCCTTCAAGGGTGCAAGGACTGTGATAATTAAAGCAGGAATCTACTGCATTATGTGATGTTGAATTGCTAACTTCAAATTTATGATGAGGTGGTGTACAAGGCAGCTGAAAGGTTACCAAGCTTCCAGTAACTTCTGTGGTTTGCTCCTGCATACCGCTGTCAGGACAGTAAGTCTGACCTTTATTTTCTGTTGTACACATAACGACTCATCTCGAAGCAACATCCTCCTCTTCTGCTGAAGCACATCTACAGCCTCCAAATCATTCATCTCTGCTCTCTCTTAAAACTAAATCCTGGTTTACACCTTATAATAAAAGGAGCTCAAATCTGGAGTAGTTTTCACATCATGATTAGTGAAGAAATGAGGATAAAGAATGAATGACACAGTTCTTTGTTTGTTCTATTACTACTCAGGAAATATTCATCATTCCTTATTCGGAAGGGATCATTTTTATTAACTTCCCAGTTTTGCAATTTTCAAAGCAGTTACTGGCTTACCATGAAAACACCACTTGACTCCACACCACTCTGCTTGGCTGTGATGCATGCTCTGCTACATGTGCTGCAGATAGCGCGGAGTGTTTTAACCACTGGACTCGGAGCACAACTTGACAAATTATGTGATGATGTTGCTTCTAAATCACCCTGAGCAAAAATAACAATTAAAATAAATTAAAATAGTAATTATGTTCTGTAAAATTAGGTATTCGTATACACAGATACCAATGTGACTGTTACAACAATAATAATATATAACATCTGCCAATCGATGTGTCGGTCAGGCTCTATTTTGAGTGCATCTCTATTTTTGTCTTTTTGAAACTTTCCTTTCGTTGTTCAAGGTATGACCACAGAGAAATTGTCAGCCTGTTTTTCTGTGGCGTTAAAACGGTTTATTATTTGATGCACTTATTTTTTTTTGCTTTGTGTATAATTTTAGTAACAATTTGCACTACAGCGTTTTGATGTGCACTTTGGACTACTGCGCTTGCATGCTCAGCCCTGCCTTTCATCTCTGTTTCATCCTCAATATTTGCCGGAACAGAAGGATCTCTGCTTTTATATGTTTCCAACTTTGTCTGTGAAAATTAAAATTCATCGGAGCAACACTTCAGCTGTCATTCACAAAGCTACCTTCACAATGCAGGAAATAACCTGCCGGACGGCGAGGCATAAAGGACTACAGCTATCGCACTATCTCTGACAGGGCTTCAATTTAAGCTCTCCTCGATTGAAAATCTGTAGCGCTGCCAGGTGTTAAGCACGGTCAGGTATGACAGGTTCTGACAAGGCCCTTCCCTTATCTATCACTTTAGTGCATCCGACAAAAACCATAATAACTTTATATGCCAAATGCAATAAATATGAAGCAAACTTGTTTGGCTGCGTTAGTGCATCAACATATAAGTAATGCCATCACAGCACAGCAATGAACAAACGGAAATACAGCAGAAAAAGAAATATAAATAGACAGCAGACTGCATACTTAGACAGAAATCCTGTCTTCATGTGTAGTCAAGCGTCAAGGGCGTGTAATAAGGCTGCAGCAGTTCTACAGCTAAGCAAAACTGGCGGTGAACTGAACAAAATGACATCCGTGAAATTCACTATGAGCGTGACAGTAGCGTAGAAATAAATCCTCAAGCTAATGAGTGCTGCAAAAAAGCTTGTGCCTATAAGGTTATGTGTGAAATATTAGGAGTGCGAGACAGGACGCTGGCCATCTGCAGTGACTGGCTGGTGTTTACATGGCAGAAGATGCAGAGATATTAGTGCCAGACAGATCAGAGCTAAACACTTCTACTTAGCCGTAAGACGGAGTCACCGGTCCATCACCACCAAACAGACTGCGATCCATCTGACAGATAGCGCATGACTTACACATAATATTGCAGCAGGTCTATGTTTGTGGGGCATGACAAACATTACAGCACATTTGATCATCATGACACATATTTAGAAATACTGCAATTTTACAGTGAATGTACATTTGCATTTCTGTATGCACCTTCTGATAGTTGAGGCTTAACAATATTAAAGAAGGATCGAGTACAAACAAACTCTGAATTTGCAGGTCTCTTTAAAGCAAATCACGATTGAGGTTGAGGTGTTTTGTTTTTATCTCCTTCTTTGCTGCTGCAGTGTAACTAAATGACTCCCCACCAACACCATTACATTTCATACAATCTGAATCAATCTATCAGTTCTACGCCCTCCCTTCATGCTGATTGCAAAATAATCTACAGCAAATGCAAGCTGCAAATTCATCAGAGCAATCTGTTTCCTGCACTACACAGAAGACTCTGAATGGCTATAGTGTTTAAGGCATGTGAATCCTGTTCCGTTCTTATCGAGCTTCATAACAAACAATATCTACTGGAAATGGTGGAATATTTTCTTCTCTTTTCTTTGTCAGCATTCAGTTCTGTGTTCAGTAAAGCTCATTAAGAAAATGCTTCTGTGTGTGGATGACTGAAAGGTACCAAGCAACTTTAAAGAGGGAGATTCATTAAGGAAGGTCAGCTGTTAATCAACCTAATTTCATTTTTAAATGCCACTTACATCCTGCAGAGGAGGCTGCCCTTTTCTTTAACTTCTAAAGTTACCTGTGTAATTAAAAGTGAATTTGCAGAACATATTTTGTCGATTTAGTTATATTGATGAGTGTGGCAAGTAAGCCAGAACTGTCTGAACCACAAAACCTAAAAAAGCTCCCTGCAGGATAACAAATGATACCCACAAAGCAGGTTAGTATTGACTGTATGCTCACAGATGAATCTGGTGCAGTGAGGCATGAGGACAAAAACTACTAGTGGTGGGATTTTTGCAATTCCGAATGGATCGTTCTTTATTTCACATAAATTTAATGTTCAAATGAGTCCGTGTAGCTGGCTGAGATTCTGCAACCTTGGGGCTTATGGCCACCTTTCAAAATTCAGTGTACAGTATAGAACATTTTACAGATCTGGCTTCAAAATACCTCAAAATCTTGTTAGAGATGCCACTCATGCACATCCCAGACTAATTGTGGTACTGTGTTTTCTGGCGGAAACACTGATTTTCCTCGTCTAAATATAGAAGCTATGGCTATGTCTGGAAACGATGGCAGCAGAAGGGGATTGAGCTGTAATCATAGACACTCTAATTACTGCTTTAGGCCTCTTCTTCTGTAGGCATGAAAAGACGCACTGCACTGCACTGCACTGCACTACACATATTATCTATGCGCATGTTTTGGGGGAATAACCGTGAAGGGTAAGCAGCTCCATAAAGTCTGCTGCAGGAGGGGTTTTGAGTGTAAAATGATGGTGATGATAATGATCCATTTGTGAGTTGCCATCGTCTCTTAAAAGAGCCACCCGCCTCGTATAATGGTCTTTGTATTGATTCGGCAATTGTAGGTACTTTCGGGTGACCTTTGGAGAACGTGCTGAAACGGAAGCCGCCAGTAAAGCTGCCCTTATTGCCGCTATTGCTTCACAGTGATAAGAGGCTGCTTTACCTGTCATCGCCGCATTCAGCTCCCATCGTTGAGGAAGGACGAGGGAGACAGAAAGACGGTAAATGACAAATTGGATGCAGAGTTGTGCAGATGAACAGAGACAGGGGAGGAGAGAAGAGCTAAATCTGGAAAGCCGTGGCAGCACATCAGTGAGGACATTTTTAAAAAGACACACGACAAGAGAGGGAGAATGAAGAGAGAGCCAGGAAATGAAAGACGGTGTGGGATAAAACGAGTGGAAAAGGAGAAAATATTAACATTTAAATGTCATTTTGTACATTGTTTGACGTTGTAAACAAACACAGTTCATCTAACTTGTTTTATATAATACAGATTTTTCTGCACAATGTCCATACAACATCATGTCATATTTAACATTCTGTGAGGAAATGTTACATAAAAAGATTATATTCTTCAATGCAGCATTAAAATATCATAATAAAGCTGTCATGAAAATGGACATAATCAGGTAAGAAATTACCCATAACCATTCAAATTTGTTCTTTTAATGTATATAATTACAGTCACTTCACATTGTTTGTGACTAATCTTTTTTCAAAACATCTAATGGAAATGTTTTGGCAC
The DNA here is from genome assembly GCF_000690725.1 of Stegastes partitus. NCBI lineage: Eukaryota > Metazoa > Chordata > Actinopteri > Pomacentridae > Stegastes > Stegastes partitus. The sequence continues at coordinate 109,103 of NW_007578967.1, read as the reverse complement.
CCCATTGGCAAATCTACTGTTTCTGTTCAAAGAACTATAGCTGTACCATGTGTAAAGCTTTGAGCACCTTAACTCAGTACTCATTAACCCTCTTTTGCCAGATATATTCTACAGAAATACAGTTCTATAAAAAACATGTTCTTGTCTTGACCCCCACGGTTCCCTTTATTTGCTGTTTCTTAATAAAATGAAACTGCGAACTGGAGGAGTTTTGATATCTTCTATAAAAGCATCAGTTACTGTAGCTCCATTTTCAGATTCGCCGTTACTTGTATGTTGAGTGTAACAACAAGGTTTGAGGAGCCTGATCTGCTCAGGATCAGCTGATGATTAATTACAAGCTTTGACCAGACTTAGAAGTTCTAATGAGTCATCCATCCATCCATCCATCTTCTCCCGCTTATCCTGAGTCGGGTCACGGAGGCAGCAGCCTTAGCAAAGCCGCCCAGACTTCCCGATCCGCACACACCTCCCCCAGCTCTTCCGGGGGGATCCTAGGCGTTCCCAGGCCAACTGGGAGACATAGTCCCTCCAGCGTGTCCTGGGTCTTCCCCGAGGTCTCCTCCCAGTGGGACGCGCCTGGAACACCTCCCCAGGGAGGCGTCCAGGAGGCATCCGGAAAAGATGCCCGAGCCACCTCAACTGGCTCCTTTCGATGTCTATCTAATGAGTCAGTTGAAGTTAATTTATCGCTGAGAGAAGGGTGCCCAGATGTTTGCACATGCAACAACTAATGCAAATTCTTTCTCTACCTGAAATATCATGAAATAAAAGGTTACCGGTCACATCTATCCATCTATCCATCCATCCATCCATCCATCCATTATCAGTACACTGTTTAATCCTCACTAGGGTTGTGGGGGCGCTGGAGTCTATCCCAGCTGACTTAGGGCGAAGGCAGGGGACACCCTGGACAGGTCGTCAGTCTATCACAGGGCTACACTTAGAGACAGACAAAAAAGCACACTTACATTCACCAAGAGACAATTTAGGCTCTGTTTACACGTAGCCAGAACTGTGATATTTCAATGCGTTTGGGCCTTTGGTTTACATGTAAACGAAGCTACAAGTCACCGACAACGATTATATCTGAAAACTCCGGCCGCAGTGGAGATTTGGAAAAACTCCGTCTTCACGTTTGCATGTAGACAGGTGGAGACGGAGTCTGACATTAGAGTATGCGATAAAAGCGTCATCAGCGTCATATGTGTGCGACCCACGTTTACAGTTTGGCTACTGTGATAGAAATGGATGCTGTTAAAGCAGTGCTTGTTTTTATGTTTGTGCAAACCCTTGTTTTGTACTCTAAGACCACATTTAGGAGTAGTTCCACTTCTCTGTCGTCCAAACAAACAACCCTCGCGCCATTATCGTTGAAGTTACAGGAAACAATTCATGCAATTCGTTGTGTATTTTCCCAGGATTCTGATTGGCTAGCACGGCTTTATGCTCCTTGCTACACTGCCCCCTGTAGGTTTGGCATGCTCATAGCAGCTCTTAATGACGTGTTTATGCGAGTTTGTGTAAACAAAGAATTTTTTTGAAAACATCCATCCATCCATCCATCCATCTTCTCCCACTTATCCGGAGTCAGGTCGTGGAGGCAGCAGCCTTAGCAAAGCCGCCCAGACTTCCCGATCCACACACACCTCCCCCAGCTCTTCCGGGGGGACCCCTAGGCGTTCCCAGGCCAACTGGGAGACATAGTCCCTTCAGCGTGTCCTGGGTCTTCCCCGAGGTCTCCTTCCGGTGGGACGCGCCCGGAACACCTCCCCAGGGAGGCGTCCAGAAAAGATGCCTGAGCCACCTCAACTGGCTCCTTTCGATGTGGAGGAGCAGCGGCTCTACTCCGAGCACCTCCCGCGTGACTGAGCTTCTCACCCTATCTCTAAGGGAGCGCCCAGCCACCCTGCGGAAAAACTATTTTTGAAAACAATCTGGTGTGAACAATGTTATTTTTGAAAACGTAGATTCATTTTTGTAAATACCCGGCTATGTGTAGACGTGGCCTTAAAATCACCAGTTGCCCTCCAACCTGTGGGAGGAAGCCGGAGAACCCAGAGGGAACCCACACTGCACGAGGGGAACATGCAAACTCCACACAGAAGGATCCCAGGCATCCTAATCGTGACACAAACCGAGGATCTTCTAGCTGTGAGGCGATGGTACTAACCACCGAGCCACCTTGCAGCCCTGCTCACATTTACATGAATGCAAATTTTTGAAATATGTAATTTGCCCAACGGTTTCCAAACTTGTGCATACACATGCATTGTGCAAACTCATACTACAATGAAGCCGAAATAGACGCTGCTGCTAATTATCCGACTTGCTGATTTGTAAACAGGATGTGTTGCCTTGTCACCAGGACCACACACCCACACGTTACAACTTTTTTTTACATCTTTACCACCCTGTTGATGTCTCTGTGCCACGTTCTGTTTTTTCCCTCTTTCCCCATCTCTCGTCCTATTTTCACTTTATGCCGCACAAGCTCCCACATTATTTTTCCATCAGTCTTCTCGTTACTTTTAAGTATTCAAGCGTCCTCTCCACGCCGGGTGCTCCTCCTAGCAACATCTGATTCATTCTGAAGCGTGTAATTAAAATGGATGCTTGTCTGCTCTTGGCTGTTGCCCTTTAATGTGCTTCTATCTTGACATCAATTCGACACCCCTTTTACCCGCCTGCTACCTGAGCATCGTTCTGTCGGTCGGAACGATACGCTGTTGGCTGCAGATTCTAAATGTGCACTGTGCATGAGAAGTAGGGGTCACGCTGAGAAATGAATTGTCAACCATCAAGGGAGATACAGTAGCTTACTAATGTAAAATGATGTTTGAACAAAAATAATAAATCTTTGAAAAATATATTCCATTTCCAGTTGCTGTCCACTTCCTAAAACCCACAGAGCACGCACCTAACTAAATTATTCTGTCACGCATCATTAGATTATGGTAATTATGTGTGTGTGTGTGTGTGTGTGTGTGTGAAAGAGAGAGAGAGTGAGAGTGAAAGGGAGATAGGACGTTCTAATGATATATACATTTGGCCACTCACTTGCATCGGTGATTCATTTTGTTTGGGCTCCGTGTACCACCGGGATAATGTCTCGTCTCCTGAAAAGCATCCGAGGAATGCATTTACAACAGGAAGGTTAAATAGGTCTATCAATAACATTAATAGCGCTCAGAGACTGTGGCACAGCGCGGTATATCTGAGCCGTTCGTCGCTCCATGCAAACAGCACGTCATGCAACTATGTCGAAGCACAGCGTTCCCTTGAGAAACATCTCAACATATTTTGGAAAAAAAGCTGCTTCGGTACTTTGCTCATTGTGCCCTCGACGTGTTAACACAGCCCGGGCAACTTGTTCCCCCAGCTCAAATTTAATTACAGCTCAGTATGCTGGGGATTATGCAAAGTAAGTCAACATTAGACGAGTGACACGGGGGGGTTGTCTCCTGAGGTGTATTTGGGATGGCTTTTACGAATGATTATTCATCATTACTTTTTTATAATGAATTAAGAGCAAAATCTTACCACACATGGTTACCTGTTTGGTGTGGAGAAACATTATTTGACAATATTTTATTCCCTTATTCTCAGTAACAACATCATAGCAATACTTTCTAAACACCAAATGTAAAGCTTCTACGCTTCATCATCATCTTTGGCTTTCCCAAATAATTTGAAGGCATTGTAATCTTAGTGTATGTAAACTTCCAACTTTAAAGAAACTAATTTTTAAAAAATCTCAAAAAAAAATCTCGTTATTCTGGCATTTCTTTATACCAATAATTTTGGTAATCCTAACTGACCTAAAATAGGAAACATTTAGTCACATTTACTGTCAGATAGTGAGAAAAAAAGGTTCTGTGTCTTTTTATACAGCGTATGTAAACTTCTGGTTTCAACTGTAATCACAAAAAAGAAACTTAAAAAAAAAAGTGCAACAGTCTGTTGCCAAATTTTAGTACAATAAGAGTTGTTATGTAAAAATGTGGTGCAACAGCACTGCACAATATGAAAGGATAAGATGTTTTAGTGTAAAGCCAACCAGCTAATACAGATGCAAACTGGATGAGGATTTAAAAAAAGAAAAGAAAAGAAAAAAGAGCACTGGCATTGTGACAACTGTGAGCAGATGATCCATTTTAGATATGATTATGTAAGCCTCTTAGACAACAGAGTAACGGTAAATCCTAAAGTCTTTCAACTGACATCTGTGGAAAACACATCTTCTTTTTTTTATCAGTATGAAAAGTTATTTGTACAGAGATTAAAAAAACAAACAAAAAAAACTGTCGGATGGGGACAGCATGAGGTACACTTGGAGAAAAAACATCCTGCAAGTGTAATCTGCATATCTATTGTATTGCAACTGTGTGCTCAGCAACAGAAACCTTTTGTAAGCTGTCCTTAAAGGTTACCTATCACAGACGAAGCTATTATTTGGGTTATATTATATATATTAATACATTGCAGCTGAGCTATTTGTAGCTTTGATCAAAACAATTAAGTGAATATTTCAGTCCACCTGTCGTATCCCGCCCACTGCTACAATAAAAAGATGCTGTTGGCAGACACACACACACACACACACACACACAGCGAGTAACTGCAGGACGTTACCTAACACAAGGCAAAAAACAAATAGTACGAGTTCACCGTATTTTGTAGAGACTGTCCTTTGAGAAATGAACTGAGACTGGATTTCAACATGTGCAGACAGAGAAGAAACAAGAAAAGAGACACTCAGAACTATCAGCAGATTTATAGCACTTAGTGAACTGTAATGATCTATTTTTCCTCATATGAGTAATTGTTTTTTTTTGTTGTTTTTTTTTGTGCAGGACACTGGTTTCACCTTCAACAAACTAGACCACTGAGCTGCGGTATGAGTTACCCTCCAATACTAAACTGACAGCCCTTTTTTCCCCCCAGTGTTACAGGTCCTGTTTGATAAGCTAAGCTCAGTCTCTAAATCCTGTCTTAACTGCAGCACCCTATTAAAAATAGCAGGAAGCTAAGAAGTTAGAAGCTCTATATTAAGACATTAATTATGAAGTGCCTGTCTGTCTGGAGCACCAGACTGTGCTGGGTACATATTTCAACTGTGAAAGAAAAATCAAGGTGTCAAACGTCTATGACAAACCAATAAAAGCAGGAAATATGCAGCTTATCAAGCAGGCTGCCTTCTGATTTTCTATCAGCAGTGAGTGGGGAGAGATGTGAGGTCAGGAAACGAATGAAAGTAACAATTTGCAGATCATTTCTAAAGCCTTTCTTGAGGCTAACGGTGATATACCTCTCACCTACACAGCTTTAAGTAATCTCCTGCACATAGGCCAGCTGACTGATATTATCTGGCTGGAGGAATAAAAAAAACAACAACCTGCGAATCAAACTCCTGAACTTCATTGACACACTGTACATGATTGATTTTCTTCATGTTTGGATTTTCATATTGGATTACCATGACATCCCTGCCCTTTTCCTGAGGGGGAAACTATAGAAATAAGTCAATATTCCTGTTGATTCAACGACAATTAATACCCATAGTTTATCAGTGGCCTTCTGGATCACTAAAAACACAGCTGCAGCATGTACACAGCCACATGCATTCAGCACACAAGCCTATATGTGCACGTCTGTTTGTTTATGTGCATATGCATCAGCAGCACTGGCATTGATTACCGTTATATTTCTGCAGATAATTGGCATTGGCATTTTCCCTTTCTGTCCAGGGGCTTCTGGTATGGTAATAAGCTCGTTCAGCGGCGGCTGCACAATGCACAGAATCTCGTGGCTGTGTTTTGCATTTTGAACGCACCCTCAGACTGCTTCCAAGAGGATGATGGACAACTGTCGCTCTCTTCAAAGCAAATATTTCCTGGACTGAGGCAGTCCATGAACAATCTGTTTTTGTATGGAAACCCTTCTCTCTAATTATGCAGTTCTCATTATCATCACATATAATAAGATCAGGCAAGAAACTTCAGCACCCTGAATATGCTGAATGAAGTGACTATTTCTATGTAAATTGTAAAATGTTGGTTTTCAAGGGATTGTCTGCTTTATGAGATTTTCAGTTTGTATACATAAGTTACTTATAAAAATAACTTACTTGCAGAAAAGGATTCTACTTTCTCATGCTACAGCCGTCTACAGTCGATATGTTACCATAATAGTTGTTCCCCTTTGTTCTTTCTCCAGCTTACTACATCCTTCTTTTCATTTGAGTTATTTTCTGGGGAAGTCTCACCACTGAATTCCCAGAGCTGTGTGCCTGTGTGTCTGCACTGTAACTCTGAGTCATCATAATACGTCTGACCCCATTCTCTTTGCCAGTTGTCACTGCGCCGCCTACACAGCATCACCCTCTCTTTCTTTCTTCTTTCTTTCTACAGCACCAAGAGTAACCCTCACATCGGCAGAATCCCTAAAACACGAAATTTTTAAAAATCTTCAGTGATTTATATGATTTTTTTGCGTGTGTAAATGTTATTTACAGATTTCATGCATGCGACAAAATAATCTAAAAAAAAAAAAAAAAACGCGCAAGCTATCAGGGGCTTCGTGTGCTTCTCGCAGCCTTTTCCACCAAATGGAGCCGGCTCAGTTTTCATCACGTGGCCTCTGTGTGGAACTTCAGTCATATCTGGCTTCTTTGATCCTTCTCTGCCCGTTCACTGACTCCTGTTTGATGACCTTTTACCTTTATTCAGTGGATCTCACTCGATGTTCTTACCACCCACAGTCACATAAGAGAGTTCAACTGGATATTTCTGGTGTTTTTTCTTTTTTTTTTGTTGCTGATTTAGCTGTGCCCTACCAAACTGTGACGGGATTCTCATCATCCTGTCTTTAAAACAAATAGTTAACTATAAATATAAAATATTAAAGATGTATTTTTGAGTGCCCATTTCTTAGAAATGCAGAAAAGTTGCTTACTAAAACACCACATACATATTCGTTAGGGGTGTAAAGATTCACGAACCGGAAATCGATTTTTACTTTAATGATATGAACACATCAATCGACGGGGCCTCTAGATCAATCTATACCTACTGTGGAGCGGTTGATGTCTGCTTGTAATGTTATTAATCGGTTGATTGGAGCTAGGGTGAGGGATAAAGACAATGACATTGTTCTGACTTGATACTTAAATTTTTTTCACCAAACAAATAGATTCATCACATCGAATCGCATCGTAATGTATTAAAATGTATTGATAGTGAATCGTATCGTAACCCATGTATCTAGATTTGTATCGGATTGCCTTGTAACTTCGAGATGCACACCACTAATATTTGCTTTTGAACTGATCATTTTATTGCTGTGAATTATATTGGATTGTATGACTGAACAACTTCTTGTCCACACCAGGATGCTTATATTTTCATTGAATCAACACAATCAGACTTGAATAGATTCAGCAAGTGTACAGTCTATCCTACTCCTGTAATAAGTGTTCATCTGCCCGTCCATCTCCAGCTATTCAGATATGTAGTCATTCAACGCCAGAACGAAGCTGAGCAACTCTTGCAGTCTGGTTCATGCTTTCTGTTTGGATTGATGAGATCAGAGAACAGCTTGACGTGGCTGACCTCGATAGTCAACATTTTCACACTTTCATAAAAATGGTGCTTCTGAAAATGACTCTGCTTCGATGACAAAATGCTGAAATGCTGCCACTGTGGCCAAACAATTCAGTCATTTGACACACTGCTTTTAGTTCAGAATTAACCAGGCTCAAACACTTGGCTTAGGTTTTATGTTTGCTGTTTTGCAAAGAAACATGTTAAAGCATTTGCTGAATGAACTAAATCAGGCATGTCTACTAAAGCCACACAGTGACCTGACTTTTGTTTGTTTTTTGTCAAAGTTATATTATTGTGATACAGCTTAAAGCACAAGCAGATTCAGAGGAGCAGTTTGTTCTACCTGCAACATCCAGGGCAGATAACTGACTTCCAGACAGCAGAGCACACACATACTGAAATAACTAAAGCTATTCCTGAGTTTACCCAGCAAAGAGATACGATGCATCCATTTCAATTGATTTGAACAGGCGCCGTAAAAATGTCAGTGCGCCTCTGGTGGATGTTTGCGCCTTTCTGTTGTCATTTACGGTAAAGGTTAGGTATTTGGTGTGAATGCCTGTCAGTTATTAGCACTAAAGAGACCTTGAATCTTTATTATAATGCAGCTTTTTAACTGAATATTTTTTGTATTTACAAACAAAACTTCTAAAATACCACTGAAAACTGTAAAAAGATATATTTAAGTACAAAAACTTGAACTACATGGATGACGTGTATGTGTAGGTCCTTCGGTCTTCCGGGTGTGTATAAACAGATCGCAGACGGAGCCGCCTCGCCCAAAACATGTAAGGTTTAGCCCTTTTTTCGTGTTATTTTTCAATGAATATATTTCGTGTTTATTAGCCGGAATCAATATGTTCGTAACGGTGTTTTCGTCTTCTTCCTTAGGTCTAAAGTAACGTTTAAAATCACCCTGACGTCGGACCCCCGGCTGCCATACAAAGTGTGAGTCCACTGACAGCTCAGCACTCACGGCTCTAACGGTGCATTCAGCTGCATTTTAAGGGTTATTTAACAAATTATTAAACCTTTTGTCCCGCTGATGTTATATATTTCTTCATTTCAGTGTGTTGTGACAGTGGTAGCTGTCGTATTTAACCTAAGCAGCGTTATATATGGTCAGTAAGAGAACATCTGCCAATGTAAAGCTGTGATTCACATGCTGACACTAAAGACGCCAGATAACTGCGCCGTTTAATCACAGTTAACTTCCCGTTTATATAGTATGGCATTACAGCACTTTGTGAGCTCCAGTATGAATAAATTGGACCTGACAGAAAGGAATCTGCAGGGCATCTTCAATGAAAATATCATCTTTGAAGTCATGTGTTAAACTATGAGGCAGCTTTTGGGTCGTATGACAGAACCACAGCCTTGACATTCATACATCACTGTAGCTGAAGTAACAGACAGGAGAGGAGCAAAAGCAGATTTTTTTTTTTAATAATCACGACTAAATTAAAGCTAGATTAAGCTGCTAGCCACATCGTTGTGGCTATGGTATGTGGTCTAACATTATGTTATGTGGTTCAGTTTTATTTACATGGCACCAAATCATTGTATGTGCCATTTCCAGGTACTTTAAATAGTAAGGTCAAAGAACGTGCAGTGTTACACAGGGAAACCAAGCATTCACCTCGTGATCAAGCACTTGATGACAGCAGGCTCAGTAGGGGTTCAAAACACAGACATCAATACAATCAGTGGGTGGTCATCCTGTTTATATAATAGGACCCATCATTTCCAGACGTGCCACTGTGTGCAAAGGATAATCCATGTCTCTGTTTTGTTGTGTCACAAACAAGCACAGGCATGTTTTAAGACAAACATTAAGCATGGCAGGGGGGGAATCAATGTAGTTTTTCCACAAAACATTTAATGACTTCCTTCCATCTGTTTGTTCAGTCTGATTAACCATTTCCTAACTGGATAAATAGTTAGGAGATAATATGTGTCTGATAATTTGTTGTTTGCATATCACTCTTTGTGAGTTAGATGTTGCTCCACAAATGGCAAGTCAATTCACTTAATTTAAATTCAGGGAACTTTACACAGTAAAACTTAACAATATTACATTACAGATAGAAGCTCAGTGATTCTCTTTGAGCAGCACTTGGTGACAATGGGAAGAAGAGACATCCTTGTATCAGGAAGGAACCTCCAGCAGAAACAGGCTGCCTCGACCATTCAGGATGAGGAGAGAGGGGAGACAGAAAAACCTAACTTAAAAACAAAAAAGAGAGCACTAAACCCTGGGCAGGTTTGTGGTCAGTAACCGCAAATCTAAAATGTACAGATCCAGAGCCAGAAACAACTGCAGAGAGTTACAGGAAGAGACAAGACAGAGAGGAGAGGAATGGTTCAGGGTAATCTGAGCCAATCCTGACTAGAGATTGATTAATTACTGGCCTGGCAGATTATTGGATTCAATATTCAGCATTTTTCCAATCATTGGTAAAGCCATTTTTAAAAATGATTCCCCATACGACAAAGTAATTTTAAAATGTACCACAGTGACTCTACCAGAGCCATCTGTCTCTATCTGTAGTCACTCTGTGGTTTCGAGCAATTTCCTGCCTGATTGGTTGGGTAACAGCCTGTCAACACTGAAGGATGGATGTGGAGTTCTCTTCTCTTAAACATGTGGAAAACATAAATGAACAACGGAGTTTGAGTAAAATGGTATTGTTGGCATTTGTGTTAGCTTTGACACAAAGATTTTCATCTTTACTGCAAATGTATGTCACTTCCAATTATTGGTTATTGGTCTCCCTAATTAATAAGGATTGGTTTTGATACTAACCCTGAAAAAAATAATGTAGTTGGTCTCTAGTCCTAACTATATAAGCACTCTAAAAGTCTTAAATCTACAGTCAAAAAATAAGTCATAATAAGTACACCTAGTAGAAATTGTTAGCTTTTTTATATGACATATCTTGACAAGCAAACATTTGATCTTCTGTGATTCAGTGCCTACATTTAAAGATGATCTACTTGAAAACAACATTTCAGTGGATTTAAAATCTCACATTTGACTAGCCCATTCCATATTTCTCCATTTCTTCGTTTTGATTAATTCCCATGTGGATTTGCTTGTGGGCTAAGGATCAGTGTCCTGTTGAAAGGGCCACTTCTGGTTTAGATTAACATTTTGGACATGTGGCCTCACATTATCTTCAAGTACTTTTAAGTATGCAGAATTGGTAGTTGTATCAATGACTGTGACGCCAATAAGTACCCCTTTGTCCTTAGCATAGTAAATACAGTCTGGGAATGAACCATGTTGTTGCAGAAAACTACTTTATCTGCCATAAGTTAAACAAATATTGACATAGAGTGATAAAAACCATCCGCAAAGTGTCTTTTCTGCAGACATTTTTGCCATTTTATGCATCGGTCAGAATTTTCTAACACAGCTTCAAGTAAGCGATTGCAAATAATTACCACCGTGCAGACTACTGTAACCTTAACACGTTGACAGGTAGCTGTTTCACTAATGAGGTCAGACAAGCCTCACTGGAGTTGTTAATGTCTTAACACGGACAGAGGGATAATAATGATAATGAAGTATCGCATTAGTTCTGTCAGAGTAGATTTGAGCTCATAATCAGTCTGTTCAGTCACATTAAAAAAAAAAAAAAAGTTACCACTCACTCCTAAGAACTAAGGCGTTATGCTGGTCTTCATAATATGACAAGTCATAAAGCTCAAGCTTAGGTTTATGCCTCGCTCCTCTCTCTGCTTCTGCTCCAGCACTGACTGCCACGATTGAGTTTGCCCTCCACCACCTCAGTTCCCTCTGCGTTACCTTACTTGGCAATTGCATTTGCAGCCTTGTGATTTTTTATTTATTTTTTTTTAATCTTACATCTCAGTGAAATGCATCTGTTGGTTTGTGTTTTGGGAGGTCCCTGCTCCCCTCTAAACACCGCACTGCAGGATTTATTGGAGAAGCATCCAACTGAAACCACGTTGTGTGGGGCTGTTTATGCCACAAATGGTTTTGTACCCTCTAACTGAAATGACTCCAACGGAAGTAATGTTACACCCAATTTTCTTTTTGTTTGCTTGCTTCCATGGGAGTCAAAATATACTGCCAGCTCCGAAATAGTACTTCTGAGGCTGTTACGGTGTAAATGACTGAAACACTCAAGCAGCCATGTGCTTGTCAATTGAAAATCTGGTCACTTGGCAGAGAGATAGTCTTCATTCATGTAGTCTTCCTGCTTGAAAAAGTAGGACATTTTAGAAATAAAGTCTGGATTTTATGGTGTTTTTAAAATCCTGTTTATTGTTTGTTGCAGTCTAAGTGTCCCAGAGAGCACACCGTTCACGGCAGTTTTGAAGTTTGCAGCTGAGGAGGTAAGCTTACTGTTTAAAATCTTCCATAAGTGCATATGAATATACACCCATCAGCCATAACAATAAAAGCAATGACACGTGAAGTGAATAACAGTAATTATCTTAATGCTGCTGTGATAGAAAGGTGTCAGAACACACAGTACATCACAGCTTGCTGCATGTAGGGCTGCGTAGCTGTGAAACAGTTAGTGCCCATTGTTAGCCCTGTAAACCACTCCAAAGCACCATGGATACGTGAGCGTCAGAACCATGGCTATGGAAGGAGGTGGCCTGGTGATGAATCATGGTGATGGCCGGGTGCACGTGTACCATTTACCTGGATAAGAGATGGCAGCAGAATGCACCATTTGAAGAATGCAAGCCAATGAAGGCAATGTGATGTTCTAGAGAATGTTCTTCTTGGAAACCGTAGCTCTTGGAATTCATGTGGGTGTTACTTTGACACATACCACTTGCCTAAACGTTATTTCCGACCATACACACCCCCTTCATGGCAGCAGCCTTCTCTTTCAGCAGGAAAATGCACACCCTGTAAAAGCTGTTCAGGAATAGTTGGAAGAACATTGACTTGACCTCCAGATTCCCCAGATCTCAGTCCGGCAGGCCTTAATTGATCTACTGCTAAGGTGTCAGTGCCTGATACCAGAGGACACCTTCAGCAGTCTGTGGAGTTCATGCCTTGATGGGTTAAAGCTGTTGATGCAGAACAACGAGGACATACACAATATCAAGCATTTAATGTTGTGGCTGATCGGTGTACGGTACCTGTGGAAATATGCTTGAGATAATTTGCGATTACATGACATGACATCTCTCCTCAAAAAGCACTGACACGTTTGTTTTTCAACATTAAACTCTGACAAACCTTCTAAACAAAAATCAGCTTTGGTCAGTCACAAGGTGGAAATCATATGTTTTTTTTTTGTTTGTTTGTTTTTTTAAATCAAATATTGGTATGGCTCACTACGCTTGATAATTAGGCAGACACAGTTTCATTACCATTATTAAACCAAAACAAAGTCTCAGTGCTGTGAGTGTTTTGGACATCGAATGTGATTTTACTATATTTTTTTTCATTCATCCACCTGACAAATGTCTCCACTTTAATTTCATCAGTACATTTGTCTGCACAAGCTGCATAATGTCTCTCACACACTTTAAACATGCAACTGTAACCCAGAACCTAATTTTTTAAGCTTTGAAGTCTATTTTCTTCCATTTAATGCGTGTAAACACACACAGCAGTGCTGTGGCTGAAAGCATCAGGATGGAGCACCAAAGCTGCTGCTGAGGTGCTGATGTGATGCTTTTACAATGTGTTGACGGGGTGCTAATTTGATTCTCTTATAAACCGGCATACTAAAGCACCACCATTTTCACATCCTGCTTTGCATACAACAGACTTAGCCCTCTCAGTTGGGTAGTATTTAAAAGGAAAATTGTTCAAAAATAATTTGTTTTGCACAGAATCGCTGTGTGTTGTTCATAGATTTAAGCGTGATTGATGGAGAGACAAAAAAATGACAAGATTAATCACAAAAGCCTTTCCTTTAAGACATCACTGACAGTGCAAATGGTTGTATTTAACAGGGGATGGTTTCCATAAGCGATGTTTTAATTACAATAAATCATTCCTTTCTGAACTAAACTGTATTTAATGTGTGTTGCTTGTGCTACCTAGCAGTAGTTTGATGAGCTGTACTTATATCTCCCTGGTGACAGACTGCTCCCTACATCTTTTCTCTGCAAATCCCACCAGCCCACATCCTCTTCTGTCGAACACTGAAGTAGGACATGTATTGTAAGCGTGCTGAGTGATTTTCTTCCAGAAATTCAAGCGTGGCTATCGTTCCCTCAGGCTCTCTCTTAAGTGTTTGTACGGGCGTGCGTGTGTATGTGCAGTGTGTGAAAACGCAAGGCATTCGTGCACTTGACAAGCGTGAAAGTTGGCAGACAAAAGTCTGAAAACAAAATACACCACACTGCATTTTCTTTTTGCTTGTTTCACCAAGTTTGGTTCTGAAGACATCGTAACTGAAGCTCCTGTTTTGAAGTTGTCACAAACAAAGTCAGGGAATGTCAGAGCGCTGACTCAGTGGGTGAAGCTTTCTGGTTTGATGGGGGTTTTTTTTTTTTTCCACACTGTGTCTTCAGACCAAGTGAAACTGGGTTGTGACATGTCCCTGATTATTTAGCCAAACTGTTTTCGCGCTGCTGAAATGTCAGATGTCAGCAGCTCTTGTGATTATTTGTCTCTGCTTCAATTTCTTTTACAGTTCAAAGTGCCATCAGCAACCAGTGCGATAATAACAAATGGTGAGTCCGGGAGGGGGGGGGATTGTTCAGCTAATGATTTTTGTCGCTTGAGAAAACAGAGTGCAAAAGTGACGTGTTTACAAGCTTGACAATTATTAGGGACTATCGTGCTGCTCTTCAGAGACAGTCTCATTCTTTTAGAGACTAAGTGTTTTGACAGAGATATTTGGAAACTTTCAAAACCTCGACAACAAGCTGGGAGGATTTGAGGGAGCTTTGACAAAATCAGGGGGTGAGCACTGCAATCTTTGAACTGCAAGGAAATAAACTGATGCTTGAAGCACTGTCAAGTCAGATAATGATTTATTGATGAGCGAAAGCAAGCACACAAATTGAAACTTTGAAATATTGTCATCTTTGTTTTGCGTTTTTGTATAATAATTGAGGGTTAAAAAGGTTGAGATAAAATTTGCAATATGTCTGAAATATATGATAACTGCCAATTTCAGTTAAATGAAATATATGTACAGAATAACGTAGTTACTATCATAGTTTCATTTGAGAAACTAACCTAAAATCTTGCCTAAAATTCTAATCAACTTTCTGGTTTCCATCTTTGCTTTCTATTGCAAAGTCATGTCTGCCTTGCTGCTTTACATTATCAGACATATTATAGTAATCTAGGCAGCTTTATCTGTAATATTACACAAGCATCATGTGGAGGAGATAATTTGTCAATTTACTGAGTCCAATTTCTGAGTGTGCAGCAGTTTTGATCAGCAATCAACTGAGTATGACCAGAATTGTGTGGCCACGATGTACAGCAGTTTTAATGATTGATGTTGTTTCTGCAACTAGTTTAACTTAAGGAGCAGGTAATCTATAACCTTTACTAATATTTAGTGTTTTAAACTGACATTAGAGAAGAGTGAGCTTGCAAATGATTATTAGAGAAAATCAAGGAAGACTTACCATCACTTGTCCAACAGATGCAAGTGTGAAATACCCTGATCCTGAGGATTATTCACAGGGATTCATCCACTTACACGACATTTTATCAATCTTGTAACCACAGTCGTAGTAATCACCAGAACAAATTGCAGCACATTTTTGTGGGTGTTAGAAGGAAAATTGTTGGCTTATTTATTGTTTCTGAGATATTAAACTGCACCGTGCCACATCAAAACTGCAGATATTTTTGTTTGCTCTGTACTGACGAGGAAAATAAGTTTACAGAACAACCAGTCATAAAAGGATGACATTTTTAGGGGGCTGCGGGAAAGTGTTGGACATGTGGTTGTTTCCAAATACCACTGAGATAAGGCTGGTGTTAAAACGGTGGAGATGTGACCACTGTGTCAAATATGGGCCTTAGTGTTATCAGAATTAATAACTGGCCTGTTGTTATTCCAGATAGAATTGCCTGCTGTTGAGACATGCTGTCATTTTTGTTGCCTAATGCACCAATCATAGATAAACTGGCGATGTCATAAATTATCTTCTGCATTTCTTTGCTACTTATTTGCACAACATTTTCGCTGGCTGACATTGTGTTATTTTTTTCTCCTTCTGTGGCTGTCTTGCAGACGGAATAGGAATCAATCCTGCCCAGACTGCAGGTGAGTTGTTATGTTGATTTGTTGCTCATGTCACAATTGTAATCTTTGAAAAGCTGCTTTTGTTTCCACAGAAATAAGAAAAAAAAAAGTACATTTCGGTTCTATGTCTCCACTAAAAGCCACTCTGGTGGTGTAAGATGTCATTTTCTTTTCCTTCTATTCATTCCTGTTAAGGTGCTTGAAAGCCTAATCAACCTCGAGGCTTTCTTTTATGCTCTTTACCACTTGTCACTGTGCTTTCATCAAAGCATTAATAACCTAAGGCTTTAATAGAGAACTTGAACAAAACACGTTTCATAATGCACTTTGGTTATTCCGGAGGCATTGGTTTAATAGTAGAAAAGATTAATCTGATAAATCCCCCCGAGGCACTTGTCTCTGTGGGTGGTTCCAAAAAGACGGCAGAGAAAAAATACGGCTTAATGTGAAAATCCTTACCTGAGGTAACGTAACAAATTGATCTGGGATCAAGCAGTTCCAGCTAATGTAATTAGGATTACTTAAGCCAGGTTTTAACATTCAAGTTGTTCTTCATGAATATAAATATGGGCTCAAAACAGGGTCAGTAAGATTTTAACGCTGTCAAGTTATGTTCACAAAAAAATCTGAAGTTTGTACCTAAAGGTGTACTGCAGTGGAGGGAACCTGTTTGCTGTCTGTTTGGGCAGTTTGACTCTTTGTGATTCAGATTGAGATGTAAAGACACAATCAAAATTAGCTCTTGGTTGACTTACGACTTCAAACTTTGGACTTTTCACTTTGCTATCTTAAAATGTATTGACTCTAATTTGAGCCCATATGTGAGACGAGGGGAAAACATTTAATTGCGTGTTTTTTGTGTGTGTTTTTTTGACAGATATTACAGTTTGATTTGTGATTGTGTTTTGTTTTGTTTTTGGTTTGCTTTTAAGTCAGGCTTTAGTGCAATCTTTACTGTGTCTTAGATTTAGAACAGCATGTACCACATGAGATGTCATGAAAAGCATACAAAGAGGATGATTTTTTAAAAAATTCACAACAGTTTCAACCCTGTGTCAGACGTGTCAAATAATGACTATCCTAAATGGCAGCCTGTGAAATGTTCTAATTGCTTTGTTTGAATTGGCCATTTTAACCTTAAATCAATGAATCATTGAGCCCTAATTCAGACCATAACAGAGAGATGTGTGATAATAGAAGTCCAAATATTCCAAAGAGGAAAGGCTAAAACAGTTACCACAGCCTGTGATACCCATTGACTGTGAGACGGGCAGCAGTGAAAACCAGTGCTAAAGGCTAAAAGGGTTTTTTTAGGAGGGCAGCAGTGTCATGACTCTCCCTCAGGAAGAATAGTTTTTTGAAAATATTGCTTTGCCCAATAGGTCCCTAACCCACAGATGGTGTAATATAGCATTGTAATGCAAGGTTTTATTGCCACTGGCCATGCTGAAACATGATGCCACATTTATTTTGGTGTTGAGCCTGGTCAGAACTGCAATAATTTCCACCCACAGAGATCATTACATCAGTGCTACAAGGAAAAAGATCATTTTTGGAGGCAAGTTAGAGAACAATCTGAAAGTGTAATTCTCTAACATAAGATTGAGTTACTGAAATGATCCTAATTTACCAGAGAAAATCTTTGGTTTTGAGCAAGAATCTGAGTTATTAGTATGGAAATAGTATTTACCGAAGAATGAATTAAAGTAAAAGGCGTAGAGAAGCAGTATTGAATGTTTGGTGAAATGAAAACGTGACCTCTGACTGGGGGCGAAGTACATGCACCAATCTGTTCAGTCAGAATTCATTTGACTAGAGATTCTCACATTATTGCCCTCGTGAATCACTTTTCCTCTGTGTCAGCCTCCTTGGTGTTTCCCTGAGGTTCGTACTTAATGTGTAGCCCACCTTCTCCTTATGTAAGTCATCATTCTCATCCAAAACCGCTAACGGATGACTGAGTTTTCTGCATAGAGCACTATACGGTAATGCTGGCTTTGACCGAAGGCAAAATTGGGTCTTTTCTGCTAAGAAAAGAAATAGTGGTGGGCATTCACAACATCTTTTTATCTGCGTTACACTCATGCTGTGTGCTGCCAAGAATAGCCTCAGATCAGACACCTCTGTCAGATTGCCTCTTTTCACACACCGCAGCCACTCTGCCTCCTGTTCAGAGGATTGAGTACACAGTGGAGATTGATCTGGTGTAATTTTACAGTGTCTTTTTTTTTTTCACTGGATAAGGACAATACCCCTTTTTTTTCTGTTTCATAATCAGAAAGACACACATAGCCTAACTGCTCTGGGAATGAGTTACACATGGATGAGCCCAGCATGATTGTCGGTCGAATGAGCAAATGAATGAATGAAATTGGTGTCTGTGGCTGCATAATGCAATATTAAAAATTATTCAAATGATTTTGCGCCTTGTGTGCTCATTAAAATCCGTTTTTTTCCCCCTGAATAAATGGTTAATCTAGACAGACAAGCTGAAAATTACCCATCAGGAATATTTATTTTCTATCTGGCATCTCTCTGACTTTGGTTTGAAATCCTTAAAATGAACCCAAATGTGAAAACCCGACTTGTTTGCAACTTTGTAAACAAATTCATGACTCTAAATTAGAGATTGCATGCTTTTGACTATTATTTTACAGTTGAAGCTGATCAGATACCAAATGAGTTGCAGGGAAAAAAAGCAAAAAATTCTCCCCCGACTGGTGTGTTGACATGTTGCTGGCAGCTTTAGTGACAATAAAACCCCTTATTAAAGCGCACCGCTTATAAACTGTGATCTTTATATGGTGCTCTGTCCTGTGTTGCAGGGAACGTGTTTCTAAAACACGGCTCAGAGCTTCGCATCATTCCCAGAGACAGAGTGGGAGGACAGGGAGACTGATGCTGCTTTTCCTCGTTGACGGCATAATGACTCACACAGCAGAATCATATAACACTTGAGACCCAGGAAACACCTCAGCGTGTGTCATATTTATTTTCTGGCCCACAACTGACAGCGACTCGCATGAGCAAATGTATATTGAACTTATCGATGACGTGCACATACATTTGTGTGTCCCCCGTGTCTTCATTCTTAGTCATGTTCACAAGTTTGGAGCAACAGCCACAGAGATACTGAGTAATTACAATACACAACAACAGCGGCATCATTGGAAAGATTTTAGTTGAAATTAACAAACAACTGAGACAACAGTAGCTTTTGTATCTTTGTAAATGACAATAAACTATCAAAATGACTAACAGGACATGTCTGTTTTGCTGTGTGTACTTTTGTTTTACTGGCTTTGCAAATACATCAGTGTTAACTTTTTTCTTTTTTTACATATAGCATTATTTTTTAAGTGGCTGCTGATGGAGGTAATTTATCTGTTCACATGATTTACTCTTTTTTTTTTTTAATGTCAGAAGTATTGCTCAGACACAACATCCTTGTATTATGGATCTGTTCTGAACTTGTATTGTGGACCAGATTCTGTATCTTCAGATCAACGTTTCAAACTATTAAATGGAACTGTGCAGACACATGGCTCTTTGCTGCCCTCTGTCAGGTTACATGTTAACATCAGTTTGCACTCACCCAAACGCCTTCCTCTCTGGATTCCAAGCCATGCATAGTGCTGCTTCACCGAGTGCATGTAGAAAATCTCCACTGACTATGCTTCATTATCAACTGATATTGACAAAAGCAAGGCAGGCATCCAGAAAGCTTCAATTAAACTGCAGAAGCTCCAGAGTGTGTCACAGTAGCTTTCCTCCACAACAATTAACACTGATTTTCAGCTGGGAGATAAATATTAAGTGTTTGCGCTCATTTTTTCTTTTGGTAATTTAAAAACAAAAGCAGTACACAGATTATTTACTTTCATCTTGAGCGTCTGTAAATGACTAAAATGACTAAAGACCAATATGTGGACCAGTTGTTTTCCGTGAGATGAGCGTTATTGTTTCTTAAACTGATTAATGCAACTGAGCAGTTTATTACCCCCTCCATATTAATCATGATCCTTTCAGAAGGTCTGAATCATTTGTTTCTGAATTTCTTCTCTTTCTCCACCCTGGAAGGAAAAAAATAAAAATAAGATGCATGCTTGGTAAAGAAAATAGGCTTGAGAGAATAATGAAGCGTGCATGCTGTAATACACAAGAGAACGCTCACAGTTGTGTCTCACCGTCCATTAGGATGCAGACTCCTATGGGGGAGGAGCAGGAGGGTGATCACAAATGGATTTTTTCATTTATTTTAATCAAAGTCACTGCTGGGCACATTCACCAGAAATTTGTTATCTGAAATGGGAAGACTGCAGAGTACCCAGAATGCAGCAGATGTCAACCATCGCAGTGTTGTAATGGAGGCATTGGTTGCCTAAAATTTGCTTAATTATTCCATATATGCACAATAATCTTTGTTTCAATATGTGCATGAGTGGAAAAAAAAATGAAGTGTTTAAATTCTGTTTGGTAAAGTTCACCATTGGGTGAATGGTCATTTTTTTACATGCTGACTATACAAGAAAAAGGATTACATGGATCTTTTTTTTTTTTTTTTTTTTAAAGCAAGTAACCAGCTCATTTGACATCCTCCGAATGTGTGCTCTTTAAGGCATGAAATTAAAATTTCACACTTAATTAAAGTGGGTGCTACAGTTTAATATTTATGAGAAAGATGGTTTGAAAACGCCTCATAATCACATTACAGGCTGAGCTTTCTGTCCTGAGCCAACAGCAGGATGTCGAGCTGACTGAATCTCCTGCAGGAGGAGAACTTCACTCATAGATACAGTCTGTAGGTTCACCACCATACCAGCAGCAGCATCAGTCCAGGTTCTGCTGTCTCTGCTGTGCACCAGACAGATGTCACATTAGACGATGGTCGGAGAGTTTCCGTGGGAGAAAGTGAGGAGGGAATATAAATGTAGCTGAGGATTGATTCATCATTTTTGATGCTAAATGGAGGAAATGAGAGGAGGTGTTTCAGTAGGTGGACAACTGAGCTGCATTTAACTCGGCGTGAACCACTTGGCCACTTGTTGAAACGCTTGGCTATTTGCAGATTTATTCAGATTGTGTTACAGAGTCTTGATAGAGAGCGAAACGACGTTTGACGCCTCAGTATTTGTTCCAGTGTGATTTACAACTGTGTTTTCTGAAACGGAGACCTGCGGTTGATTGATGCTGATGCATAAGGCGCTTGCAATTCATTTGATGATCACTGATCCTGACAAAAAGCAAACTGATTGATTAGTTTGTCTTGAATCGTGTTAGAGGAAAGGTTTGAAGTCTCCAACCGTGTTTTTTTCAGTCCCTTGATTTGAAATTGGCAGACATGCAGAGAAGCAGGGAACATGACGCTGACATGAGGACGGCAGAGTGCTATTGATTGACTGTGCATGAAGCTGTATATGTGTGTGTTTGAGGGGAACACGATAGTAAATCGACTCCACTTGCCATCAAATGGGTTTTCCCGTGGACTCTTCTGTCTGCTCTTCCCCCTCTATCTTTTCCACTGCTTTATAAATGGCACGTTGAGTTCGCACCTTGGTCTCCCATTAGAGGCAGCCAATCTAAAATGAGATCAGAGACTCGGCGCAGATAAGAGCATCACCGCGGCCACAGGTCAGCGAGCCAGATAAAGAATTGGAGAGGCGAGGCATTGGAGACAGCCTCCCCCCCCTGACAGCCCGTCCAACTCATTTTCACTCCATTCTCACACATCAGTCGCGCAAACATGTGTAACACGCAGCTGTGTGTGCAAACAGGAAGCTGGAACCTCCATCGCCGCATGAACACACCCAGGTAGCATCGCACCCCAGGGATGCTGATAACAAGTCATCTGAGGCGCCACATCAAGATTATTTAATAATGTGAATGACCGAATTCTGCCCCCTTCTGTCATAAATCTAGTACGGCAGCTGGAGGAAACCCCCCTCATGGAGGAGCACAGGCGTGTTTGGACCGTTCTCTTCCTCAGCTGAACATCCAGCAATTAAATCTTGATTGAGAATAGATATTGAGGCACCCTGCATATTTAGACACGCTGCAATTGATCTCATTCAGCACACATCCCTGCCAGAAGTCTCTCTTTTTTTTTGTTTTTTATCTAAGCATCTGATGTCCTTGAGGCTAAAATGAGACAGATAATGGGCTCTAAAGTGGGGCAGGGTTATCTGTTGGTTTTCAGATATTAAAATACACCCAGTGCCAGGTTTTTGTCTTTCTCAGTGATACATATTTTTACATAAAATGCTTATCAATGTTTGCCATCTACTGCGTGTTTGAGACGAATAATTAGTCATTTTTATTTTCATATAAACTGCACTTTTTTTTGTGTGATTTTTGACTTAACACTTGTGGTTCTCAAATGTGAAGACATTTTTAAATGACAAGAATACTGATATCCAACCATCATATTTAAAATAAATAAATAAATAAAAATATCGACATGTCATCTTACATTGGTTCTTATACAACAGATACAATCACAACACTCCTGTACTCTTCTAGTTGTGCGCTATAGATGATACAAAGCTTAAAAAGCAGCAGTGAAATGTGTGTTAGTGTCTGTAAGTATTGCTAATATTAACCAATAAGACAATGTACTGAATTATTTTTACCGGCAATGAAGATATGTGAAGCATTACAATAACGAATTCAAATAAATGTATTCAGTACACTGTAGGGTTAATCTAGTGACAAAAATACACTGTGATTTTACAGCACCTGTATTGTTCAAAAATAAAATTGCACAAGTTTTAAAAACCTTTGAAAGTTGTCTAACTAAACTGTTTTTCTGCTTTAAGTTAAGTGCTCTCCTAAATCTGTTGAGGCAGTCCTACAGCTAATCTTTTATAATCCCCTTTTTCTTTCTATCTCTTCTCTCCCTGCACCAACTTTCTGCACTAATGTGTAGAAAGGGCTTGTGGGAGTATTAATAAATCACTTGGAGAGTGTATTTTAAGGACACAACAGCCGCTGGCTGAGTTCTGTGCGTGCTATGTCCATACAGCTTGGTCAAAACAGAAAGAGCACATCTGAGCTTTAGTCTTACTTTTCCAACAGCAGCTCATTTAGGCTCAGTGATAGCACGCTGGGAGTGTGTGCAGTCAGACTGATATACTATAATTTAGAGCTCCACAAATACTTTTGACTGGATTGGACACTCATGGTGCTGAGATAATGAATCCTTTGGTCATCCCCTGACTTTTTCTCCAGCACAACCATTAGACTTTTTTGGTGAAATGTCTTATTGAGTGAATGGAAACTTGATACACTTTTATTTTTTCCTGCAAATAAATCTGCAAAATTATTCGTACAGTTCCGTTTTGCCTCAGACTTTTTTTGTTTGTTAGTTTATAATAAATGCAAACCCAAGATACTAAATATGGTAAAAAATTATATTAAATATAATGATGCAAAATTGTCTTTGTGAGCATATAATTGTACTAAAGTTGGCATTTAGCTTGAAGAACTGCTGCTGTATACCCTAAAAGAGCCAATACTAGTTGACTAGTGTTGCATTCAACATTTGATAAGTGATTGTCATAAAAAAAAAAAAGAATGGTAATGATACCAAAGACTACTGCTACTGCTAACAATGATAAGACTTCCAAATGCTTCTTCTACACATCTTGTATCATGAGGAAAATCATTATGAGCTTAGGATGAAACCAGATCCAAAAGTAAATACTTTCTTCTATAACCTAGAGCTTATATTTTGGGATCGGCACAGCCTCAAACAGAAATCTTTTACGTCCAAATCCGTTGGGAAATTATCCAAGTATCACTGAAAACTTAACTTTAACAAATTTTTAGAAAGTTTGCTCTGAATACTTCTATTCTTATTGCTCACATTCATCTATAAACATGACTGGCTTAGTTACCAGGGGGGCAGCTCTGATCCTACACATGAAGTTCAGTTTATCTGTGAACAAGATTATTCAGCCTGTGAAAACAATTGTATGATATCATCTGTGGTTCTGGAGAGAGATAAAGACACAAACTGAAGGTGTGGGTTTGTTTTTTTTTTCATGCAGCGAGATGCTGAAGACGTGCCTAAGTGGCTAAATCCAACATTCATCACCGCCTGGTAAAGTTGTTCCCACTGTGGGAGGCTCAGCTCTCTAGAGTGTCAGAGGTGGGAGGCTGTGAGGTTAAGCAAGGCAGGTCATCCTCTGTCTTGTGAATTTTGCTTTGTGAGTGTAGATTAGTTAGATCTCTACATGCTGGACAGCTCTGAGTCATCAACATTAAATTAAAATGTACTTGTAGCAAAACCTTGAGGCAGTGTTGTTTATTGTGGACATCAAATGTATTGATTTTTATCGCTTTGCAATGTGTCTTTTTGTTTTAGAAGCTATTCCTCATCTTTCACTTCTGCTTCTCCCTCTGCAGTGCAAGTTCATCCAAAGTACTACAACTTTCACCCAACTGAGTGTGTTTGCCACACAGCTACAGTGAAATCTAATGTGACTGCTGATAAGATAAAAGCATTAAAGTCACTGCCTTGAGCAGTCTTTCTTCAGTGGAAGTGCTGCACTGATATTAAATGTCACAGACTCTGTGTGCAGTGTGTGTGTATGTATGTGTGTGTAGAGCAAATGTTAGTGGACAAGGAACAGCTCATTGGAACAGAGGAAAGAAAAGAAGGGGAAGGGTGTCATACAGAGGGCTGTTAACCTTCAAACCAGCTGCACTGTCTGCTCTGACTCTTGGTTCAGCTATGACGGCTGAAACTTTGTAATTAGGCTCTGCGGTTGCAACAGAGCCTCTTTCACACAGTTTCTGTGAAGGATTTATCTCCACAAGGTGGACAATCACAGTGATCACATGCATGCCTGCGATGTCAGATGTCAGCATGCAAATCCTCACTGAAGTTAGGTGGAACAAGGACTTTTTTTTGTCTGTGCATTGTGTATCAACTGAGGTCTTTGATGCCTCTCTACATCGTTCTTAATACCCTCTGTGCTGATGATACGGTAACGCTCTGATTCTGTTTACCGCTCTCAGCCTTGAGCCAGCAAAAAACTCTAATAGCCTTACCATGATCAGTAGGAATAAATCCCTGTAACACAGCACTGACATGCTGGCATGCCTGATTTAAGAGAAAAAAATTCTTTTATGACTCAAAACGTACTACTGGATGTTTTCTGTCCATTAAACCTGATAAATGTCATCGACTTCTGATAATCTTTGGCATAGATTCCTGAAATGCTGCACCGCTTTTTACCACCAGAGAGCAGTAGTCTATTAAAAAAAATAATAGTGCCTGGCCTTATAGATGGAAATCTAAAAGGTTGCTTTTAAATCATTTACCTGCCATATTCAAATTTAGGGGAACGGATGTGCTTCTTTTCTTTTTCTCACCCCGCTGAGATGCTTTGATGATACTTTAAGACAGCATATAGGATGCAAGATACTCTAATAGTGTTCATACAGCCTCAGTTAGATCAGTGTAAATAACTGTGTTAAAGTTTCTGCTGTTTCCTCAGGAATGTTTAGAATATAAACAGCTTAATTAGTTCTTCTCTGTAGGCAATTCATTCTTATCTGTGCTTACACTTCCAAAGTTTTATTAAAAAAACAGAAAACAATGCAAGTCTTGAATATATTGTACGAACAATGGTTTAAAAAAATCTTCTCTTCTCTTCTCTTCTCTTCTCTTCTCTTCTCTTCTCTTCTCTTCTCTTCTCTTCTCTTCTCTTCTCATATTCATTTTTGATCTATATAACACAGATCCACAGTAACGAGAAAAATGCTGCAGAAAGTACTGTAACCCATGTTCACCTCCAACGAGCCAAAAGAGCTGACAACAACCGTTGCAAATTGACACTGCCTGCAGGGCTGAGGGCTGAGTGCTTAGTCTGATGTGTGATGGAGTGTGGCAGGCTTGTCCCTTATTAGACTCATCACCTCTGTAAAATCACATGAAATAGAGAAAATACGCCCTGTAGGGGGCATGTCACGAAGCCAACCAGCCGGAAAAAGTTTCACACACAAGCTGTAAACAAGTCATTACCGCACAACAGTTTAGTATACTGTCTCTTTTGAAGTTATGGTAAAAGTCTCACCAGTGAACATCAACTTGTGAAACACCGGGTTTTGCAAAAGTACAGTACCTGGCAGACCTGAAAGGAACTGATGCAAATTAGGGTCTTTTTTTTTTTTTTTTTTCAAAAGCCAGTAAAGTCGCTCATGAAAAGACTTCCTTTTCTCACAGTTTTCAGGGCAATCAATTGGCAACAAATTCTCAGATGTAACAGATATTTACCCAATTCTCCTCTAATTCATAATAGCACCCTTGTTTCTGTGACTGAAAGGCAAAAGTCTACACGAGCATTGTCAACCGTGATGGAAATGAGTGTGTGAGACGCAGGAACAAACTGGCAGTTTCACCAGACAGTAAACATTAACCAGAATGGCACTTTGTGTAAACTCACATGGTCATTGTGTTGATGATTACAGAGCAGCGGCGGTGCTAACGTGTCTGTTTGGAGAATAGGGGCTCCCGGTGTGTCCTCTGAATGCCTACATTTTCACGACTGTAATATGGGAACAAAGACAGACCAGATGTCGATCCGTATGCATCTGTACGTGCTCGTGTGAATGTGTACGGGCAAACTTGGGAGGTCACTTTCAGCTGACCCAGACACAAAAAAAGAAACACAAGTAATTTCGGGTTGTTTTCACACCGAAGATATACCCAGTGGTTTTGCATGTCGAGCCGTTGCTTTTATGTGTTTGCTTCCTTGAGAAGAAACAGGTTGTGTGTGTGGTTATGGAGATAGTGAGGACAGAGCAGAGAGTGACAGGAGGCCTGCTCCTTTCATTGATGTGGAGTGTTGAAAGCATAAGAGTAACAGCTGTGTGATGTATGCTTGGGCAAGGAAGTGGTCAAGTTGTGTGCGAAAACACAGACAGCACAATGCAAAAATATGCACAAGTAAAGGTCCTGCAATAGGTGCAGGTACTTTGCTTTAGTATAGAAGCAGCATTTTAATGTAGTCAAGCAGATTTACTTCATATACGGCAAATCTTTAAAAGAAATCAGTGCAAAGTAGTTGTTAAAATATTGTGGAATAATACTGAAGTGAAGTGCAAGAAAGCCAAAGATGCATTCCTTTTTATATGTACAATATTCATCAGGGTTATTATTGGTCCTTTATTTATTTAATGGGATGAGAGAAAATGTTCTCCTGAAGTGATAAAAAAAAAAAAGAAAAAAGAGCACAGCGCAATCAAGATGCGAAACACGAAGCTTTCCCCTCACACAATGAACTGATTTTGTGCATGAACTCAAACCCTGCTGGACATCTGCAAAAGCATGTTGTGAAGTAAGAGACAAACCAGAAGCAGAAAATTGTCCCCAGAAAGAAAAAAAAAAACAAAACAAAAAACACAACATCCCGTATACTTCCACTGTCACATGCTTTGTCACAGTATCACAGACTAAAACTCCTACCTCTTGGTTCTGTTGGGACCGGGGTGTGTGGGTGGCGTGTGTCTTCAAACGAATCAAATTTTATCTTTGCAATTCAGTCAGAATTTGTGGCTCTGCCTTGCAGTGAGAATATGTATTGCATTGTTTGTAATTATGTTGGAGGGGGGGTGTGATGGCTTTGTCATAGTTGCTCTTCCTGGTAATCAAACCGAACGACATGGCCAAGCATTGCAAAATACGGTTTTTACATTGGCAGGCCAAACAATGATCATCCTAAGCCATTTCTAGATTGACCATAAAGATGACGCAAATAGTTGATTTAGATGAATGCGCTCCTCCGGTAATAATGTGCACTGCAAAAGTGAATATTCATTTGGCTTTCAGTGGTGTATGTGGGTCCAGCTCATCGCAAATAGCTCATCTATTCAAATAAATTAGCTTTTATGACATGTTTGGAACATTTTTTTTTTGTCATTTGTGCCAAGATTGTATGCAAATACAACAATCTGATAGCACCCAACCCTCTTACTGTCATTAGCTGACAGTTTTGAATCTTTCACTCTCCCATGTAGGCTCGAACCCCACAATCTCCACGTGCGGCCTTATCACAGCAGAGCAGCCGCTGTGCAGGAGGAACCCCACATCCTGTACTGTGTGAATATCTTATAAATACTTCATGAGGCCGAACTTTCCCAAAGTTTCATTGTGCTTTGCGGTTAAGGTGATAGAGATGGGCTGCAGGGATGAGCCAGAGTTTAAGTGCTAATTAGTCAAATGGGAAAAAGAACCCATGTTTGTGAGCCGACCGTCCAGACAGTGGAAATAATGGGAATCACAGGTGCTCGTTTGTGCCATCATACGGGGCTTTTGTGTGAAAAATAATTTTGTGGGAAGCAAACGTTGTGGTTTAAAGTTCCAGGTGAAAATGCTCACTAGTCTCTAATTTAGTCAACCTAATGATGATCTTTATATCCTTCCTTTGTTCCCCCGTTTCTCTTATCAGATTTAAGTATTCAGTATAATCCTCATAATGCACCCAGTTTCCACAGTGCAAATGTAACACGCATATGTGTCTGAGTGGATCCTCTCATGTAAAATCACAAGAAGAATGTTTCTGAGCATATAAAGAGTACGACAGCTGGAAAAGCAGGAGGAGGGTGTCTTGTACTTTGAAATAACAAGGTTCCAGAAACCCTCTAATCACCTGGCATTTTAAATGTGGGTGGTGGAGAGTCGAGAGCAAAAATGTAGTCCCAAGCCGTGTGGCTAAGGATCAGCGTTCTGTACAAGGATCTTGAAGTCTCAAGGCTGGCGGCTTTGTAAGCGTCAAACTTATCAAACATTCACGACTGATTCCAGTTTCAGAGCTATCGAAAAATCTCACACTTGTTTTCCAGCGACTATGAACTAATGCGTATACCATTTTTGTCATTAAATGCGAACATTTTTTTGCACAAACGTCTACCTGACTTAGCTTTTATTAATGGCGGCCGTGCTCTTTATTTGACCAGGACAGTTGCCAAAACCAATGCAAATCCCACTCCACAAACGCTATGCATCAATAAAGAATATATTCAGCAGAAAATGTTAAAATGGCAGAAAGCTGATAACATCAAAAAGCCCCGTTTGCCGAGCAGGAGGAGAGGAGTGGGTTCATCCCCTCGCGACTTAGCCTTGACAGATGTTCCAGCTTGCTGTACAAATTTCCCCGCAGGACCACCAAGGTCTAGCAAGATAGATTTTCCCCAGTCTTAAGCAGCAATTTGCCGTAGCTCTTGGTTCGTGACAGCTGAATGTGTATTTTCACACATCTTGAAATTTTGTTTTTTTTTTGGCATTATAGTTAACTGATCTAGACTGACAAGGACATGGTCAATCTTTCTCTCGCCTAATGGGCAATGGGAGGCTTTTACAGCTTCTTCTTCTTGCTCGAGGGAAGGTCAACATGTTTCAGAGGCCCACACTGAACTGGGCATTTGCCTCAAATATAAACAGTAGAATAAATAAATGGATGAATGCATACATGAATAAGAAATAAGCGACCCAGTCCTTTGCTTTCACCTTCACACTCACACAAAGCTTTCTGGAAGTGTGGAGTTACAGTAGAGTAAATGAGAAGAAATATTACCACGGATTAATAAGCCAGAAATGACTGACTAATGGCAGCGTCCCTCTAATTAAACCCCAAAGCCCAAACTTTATATCATCAGTATTAGGGGACAGATGACTTACAACAATGGACTGGACCCAGGAAATTAAGCCATATTTCTGAGGGATGTACGAATTAATAATCCTAATAATTAGAAATGAACCCTAGGACATACTAACCTGCAAGTGCATAAATTATATGTGCACATTTGCAAGAAAGATTTTTTTATTTTTCATACATTTGGAAAATATATTTTTACATTTTCTTGTGTGTGATTCCTTCTTTTAGAAATCTGCCTCTATCATCAAAGCAAAACAAAGTTAGTGGAGTTATTAAGCTTTCTCTCTTTAGCACACTATGGAAAAATATTTGCAGCCCTCTGGGTTTCAAATTTGACGTTTCTCACAATTTCATCAGTGAGCGTGTATGTCCACAGAAGACATGATGATGCTATCAGTAAAGTACTCATGAGGAGTACTTCGATATGGTATTTGATATTATATCTTAAATCTTGCAGGAAGTAGTTCTAACAAGAGAGAGAGAGAGGGGAAAAAAAGAACTCGATAATTGCACTATAATGAATCACATCTGTGTAATTCAGCTCATCTCCAAGTCCCCTCCTCCCTGTGACTGTCAGCTGTGCTGCCCATTGGCGGTGAGTCTGAGGTAACAAGTCCTCCCGAACCCTCCAATATGCGCACAGATGGGCGGTAGCTCTTTACGCAGCGCTCTCAAGTGTCTGAAGTTAAAACTCATGCGCGCTATTCTCGCTGAGTATGTGGAGGCTTCGGGCGGATAGATGCATGGGAATCTCCGTGTAGGCACCCAGCTGACTCCCAACACTTTGGGGATTTTTTTTTTTCCCCTATCGGGGCGTTTTTGCATCAGCAGCACCTTGGCACAGTGACTGTTTTTCGGCTCCGATTCGGCTGCGAAGATGTTGTTCCATAGACTTCTCCTGTGTTTTTCAGTTACAGGTATCGTCTCCGCGCAGCCTGACAGCTCTGGATTATTTTACGCACTGAGATCAGAACTATCAGAAGATGCCATCTTGGTGGCCAACAACGGAATACGCGTGCCTTTCGGGAGATCGCTCTTCATCGATCCCATCAATGATCTGGTGATCCAGACTCAGCCGGGAGACCGGTGCAGCATCACCGTGCTGGATAACGACCCGCTGTCACAGAGACCGGGGCACCTCTCGCCCAAAAAGTTTCCGTGCGATTTCGGTCCCAGCGATGTGACATATTCCCACTACGGATCCAGAAGTCCAGCCAGAGACAGAGTGAAGCTGCAGCTCAGGTATGACGCGCAAACCGAAACCGTTATCATCCCATTCATGATGGAGGTGGAAGTAGTTTTTACGCAACTAGAGTTACTCACCAAAAACATGCCTCTCACAGTTGATAATCTCAAAGGGATCAGCAACCCTATTGATAAGAAGATTTTAGAGTTTACTTATGATAGAGACTCACACAAATGTGAGGTGACATCTCTGTCCAGCGGCAGCACGCTGCCCAGATATGGGAAACTCATTGATGGGGGTAAACTTTCCAAAATGATGGACTGTGATGAATTCACACAAGCTGACATCCGCTACGAGCACACGTTTCATCGCAAGTCTCCCAACAGGGACTATGTTCCCATGGTTGTGGAGCTGCATGATAAGGAGGGCAACCTAGTGAAACAGGAGTATTTTCATCTCATGATTCGCATCAAAGAGGGAGAGGAAAACACTCCCCCCAAACCCAGCTTTGTGTCCATGATGATGATGGAGGTCAGCCAGTTTGTCATGACCGCCCTCACCCCTGACATGCTGGCTGCTGAGGATGCAGAGTCAGACTCAGATGAGCTTATTTTCAACATCACTTCCCCCTTATCCTATGAGGAGGGCTACATAGTCAGCACGGATGACAGAAACCTGCCCATTACATCCTTTTACCAGAGAGATTTGCGTGATTTGAAAATAGCTTACAAGCCGCCCTCCCTGGACTCAGACACAGAGAGGATTTTCCAGCTGGAGTTTGAGGTGGTGGACACAGATGGGGCCGTGTCGGACCCTTTTGCTTTCATGATTGTTGTGAAGCCGATGAACACTCTGGCCCCTGTTGTGACGCGCAACACCGGCCAGCTGCTGTACGAGGGCCAGTCTCGGCCTCTCTTCAGCGCCCACAACTTGGAGATCAGCGACGAGGACAACCTGGACAGCGTCACCATCACGGTGGTGGACGGTCTGCGTCACGGGGACCTCGTGGTTCTGGGCTCTCACAGAAAATTCTTCACACCTGCCGACCTCGTAACAGGGGTTGTTGTGTACCAGCATGACGGGAGTGACACATACAGTGACAACATTGTCTTCAAGATGACAGACGGAAAGAATGAAGTAGAATTTCTTTTTCCTATTACAATTGTTCCCACTGATGATGAGCCACCTATCATAAATGCCAACACTGGTCTGGTGCTGTTCAAAAATCAAATGATGCCCATATCTCCCCTCATGCTCAGCGCTGCTGATATTGACTCTGAGGACTCGACTATTAAATTCACTATTGTCCCTCCTTTCTCTGTAATTGGCACAGTGTTGCTCAGACAGTCAGATGCCCCAGAGGATCCCTCCTCTTGGAAGTTCAATGCTGAGGATGAGATGTATGAGAAGGAGGTTACAGAGTGGCTTCAAAAAGACATCACTGACGGGAAGTTGTTTTACAAGCACACAGGCCCTCACAACATAGACACCATCATGGATCAGTTTATATTCACAGTTCAGGATGACAATGACCCCCCAAACGTGTCAGGAGAGAGCGTATTTATAATCCGTGTTTTACCTATCGATGACGTTCCCCCTGAGCTGTTCCCAGGTACCACGCTGCAGATGACCGTCCAGGAGTACAAGCTCACACACTTTAGCAAAGAAGTTCTGCGCTACACCGACTTGGACTCTGAGGACCGTGACCTCAAATACACGGTTATTCAGCCCCCGACAGATACAGACGAAAATAATCCAGTTGTGTTCGGTTCTTTGGTTCTGACCGACAGCCCTGACACTGAAGTCACGGAGTTCACACAAGCTCAGATTAACCATCATAAGATCTCATACGGCCCCCCAGATGTTGAGCTGGGCATCACAGCCCATGTGGTGCAGTGTCGCTACACTGTGGAAGACACAGCTGGGAACAGCGTAGAAGGCACTTTCACTATCTATCTCCAGCCTGTCAACAACAAACCCCCTCAGATCACAAACACAGGCTTTTCTGTGTTTGAACGGGGCATGCACATCATCACCATCGCTGAGCTGGATGCCACAGACCTGGACACAGAGAGCAAACAAATTACCTTCACTCTGAGCCAGCCCCCTAAACATGGCCAAATCCAGGCTGCATTCACTGACCTGGAGAGAAAAGGGGTTTTCAGACTTGAGGATATCTCAGAGGGGAAGATATCATACATTCATAGCGGAGAGGAAACAGTGAGTGATGAATTTCAGCTGGATGTCAGTGATGGGATTCATGTTGTAACCGTGACGGTCAAAGTTAATGTAAAGCCTGTCGATGATGAAACTCCAACCGTCAGCTTGCCTGCGGGAACAATCGGGTCTCATATGGATGTACTGGAAAATGGAGCCACGGAAATCACAACTAATGTGATTCAGGGCCATGATGACGACACAGATGACCTCCAGCTTACCTTTATTGTGGAAGATCCTCCAGTAATGGGTGAAATATTGGTGAAGGGAGTGCCTGCAACAAGGTTTACACAGGCTGACATAATTAATGGTGTGGTCGTGTATGCACACACTGGTGGAGAGATCGGCCTCTCCTCTCAGCTGGATGGATTCAATTTGACTCTCACAGATATGTCTGATGATTGGACAGTGGGTGGCAATAAGGTCAACGGAGTCCATGTTCGAGTCACAATCCTTCCTGTTGACAGCCAGGCCCCCGAGGTCGGAGTTGGGATTCAATTCAGCGTCATTGAAGGAGAAAAATACACCATTGGCCCTCAGCACTTGAATGCTGACGATAACGACACTCCAACAGATGATATCCTTTGCACCATCATTGTCCAGCCCACCGCCGGCTATGTGGAGAATATATCCCCAGCCCCAGGCTCCGAAAAGTCCAGGTCAGGAACAGCTATCAGTGCTTTTACCATCAGAGACATCAGGGAAGGAAATATCCACTATGTGCAGAGCATTCACAAGGGAGTAGAGCCAGTGGAGGATAGATTCACATTTAGGTGTTCTGATGGCATCAATTTCTCAGAAAATCATTTCTTCCCAATTGTCATCATCCCAGCAAATGATGAAAAGCCGGAGATTTATTTGAGGGAGATAGTTGTGATGGAGGGGATGAACATTGTCATCGACACTCCCATTCTGAATGGCGCCGACACTGATATTCCACCTGAGGAGCTGATGTTCATCATTTCCAGACCTCCCAAGCACGGTGCCATTTTGAACCAGCTATCCACAGGCTCGGTTTTGGTGACTAATTTCACTTTAGAGCAGATTAGAGAGGCATCAAGCATTATTTATGAGCACGATGACTCAGAGACAACAGAGGACAGCTTTGATGTCATTCTGACGGATGGAAAGTACTCTGTGCAAAAAACGGCTGTGGTTATGATCATTGCTGTTGATGACGAGACCCCCAGGATGCTCATCAACGACGGGTTGGAGGTGGACATCGGAGAGACCAAAGAAATCAACAATAAAATGCTCAAAGCAACAGATTTGGATTCAGAAGACAGCACACTTACGTATATAACCCGGTTCGGGCCTGGTCAAGGTTTCCTGCAGAGAAAAACCCCATCTGGGTCTCTGGAGAACATTACACTTGGTATGAATTTCACACAAGCTGAAATCGACGCAGGGCTTTTAGTTTACACACACAATGGACAGGAGGGCATTCGAGACTTGGTCAAATTTGATGTGACTGATGGCATGAACCCACTAATTGATCGGTACTTCTACATCACTGTGGGCAGTATTGACATGGTCTTCCCCGATGTCGTCAGTAAAGGAGTGTCTCTGAGAGAAGGTGGCAGAGTGACTTTGACCACAGATCTTCTCAGTACCTCTGATCTTAACAGCCCTGATGAGAGTTTAGTCTTCACCATCACAAGGGCCCCTGTCAGGGGCCACTTAGAGTGCACAGATACTCCTGGGATGCCCATTGTGTCTTTCACTCAGCTCCAACTGGCCGGCAGTAAAGTTTACTACATCCACACGTCGGACGATGAGGTGAAGATGGACAGTTTTGAGTTTGAAGTCACCGATGGCTACAATCCTATTTTCAGAACATTCAGAATCTCCATCGTGGATGTTGATAATAAGAAACCTGTTGTGACTATAAACAGCTTAGTTGTCACAGAAGGGCAGGTTAAGTTGATTACACCGTTTGAGCTCACGGCTGAAGATCAGGACACGGCTGAGAAGCTGATAAAATTCACCATCACCCAGTTGCCTATTCACGGCAAACTGCTTTACAACCGGTCCACACCGGTCACCAGCTTCACCAAACAAGACCTCAATGAAAACCTCATCAGCTACAAACACGATGGAACTGAATCATCAGAAGACTCCTTTTCTTTTACCGTCACCGACGGCACGCATACTGACTTCTATGTGTTCCCAGACACCGTTTTTGAGACCCGGCGGCCTCAAGCCATGGTGATCACCATAGTGGCAACTGACAATGGCGTGCCCCAGATTGTGGTGAACAAGGGTGCGCCCACTTTGAAGATTTTGTCCACGGGGCACCTGGGGTTCCCCATCACCTCCACAGTGCTGAGGGCAGAGGACAGAGACAGCACTTCGGCCTCCCTGGTGTTCCACATCACCACCCAGCCCAAACATGGTTACGTTGTTAACCTGGGACAAGGAAACAACTCCATCGACACATTTAGTCAAGGTAAGCTCCTAACAACACACTCATGTAGCAGCATAACTTGTTCACTTTGCGTGAACGTTGCATGTGGATGTCAAGTGACTGTGATTTTGTCAAATCTGACAAAGTACAGACAATGTAACAGCAGTTTTCCCAATTAATATTATCAAGCAAACTGAAATTAGTGTCAATCTATCAGAAAACATGAAGTTAATGATTGGTATTTTGTTTAAAGAAGCTTTATTCAGATTTTTTTGTAATCAAATAATGATATTTCCCTTATGTGTGATATGATACGTCAGAAGAACTGAAAGTTGTAAGTTCAAATTCCCTGCAAATCTGTAAGTTTTGATTAATTTTTCACACAGCTTCCCAAAGATTTTAATTTATGGAGTAATAATTATTCATATGTGTGACAAGTAGTGGCTTGGGATTTTCAATAGTTAATTTGTGGGCCTGATTTAGATGTGCCTTGCTCATCAAATCATAATTAGCATACCCAAAGTTAGAGGCTGATGTTTCGCGCAAATGTCTTGTAGACGGTTAGAGATGAATATTTATTATATCTGCATCTCTGGGGGAATGTTCACATCTGATGTTCTCTGCCGTGGTGTGTTAAATGAAGCAGGACAGAAGTAGAGGATCATGTGAAAAGGTCAGCGCAGAGCTGTTCGTGACAGGATGGCATTTGAGTTGTAGCGCATTCTGATAGTTTGACCAGGTCGAGTCAATTTGGAGCAATTTACTGAAACGTGTACATCTTAGGAATTCAAAGAGACAAATGAAAGCTCTCAACAAAATCCATTTCTATACCCCAAAAATACGCCACTTTAACTCTGAATTTGAACACATTTTTTTGCATGCAAGCATGTCTGTTTACTGATACGGCAGACAGAATCAAGGCAACAATGCTGCTGATTGAGGTTCAAAGCGATGCAATCAATGCGGTGTTTCATATCATGCTGAGAGAATTAAGAAGTAAGAAAATCCACCTGCTTGTGCCACTGCCTGGCAAAAGCACAGACATGTGCTGGGAACACAGAGAGAAAAAATGAGCTCTTCAGTCTGCAGGAGACGGACTCTTCTGACAACCACTGTGCGGCTGCAGTCTTTGAAAAAAAAAAAAAGAGGGGGGGGTACAGATGAGACAAGAGTGCAGCGGGAGGGAGAAGCAAAGGGCAGAAGAAGGAGGAAGAGAGAGCAAGTAAAGTGGAAGAGAGTGCAAAGGATGAAGGGGGGGGAATGGGGTGGAGGTGTAGGTGGCATGAGAGAAATAAAGAATGAGGGAAGGGGCGTGAGAGATGGAATGAGGGAGAGAGAGAGAGCAAACAGGCTCGTCACAAGAAATCAGTCAGGTGAAAGAGACAATCCCTCGCTCTTTATTTACTCATCCTATTTCCAGGGCACATCCCATGAGGCATTCTCTTTAAATATTTAATGAACAGTGTGCCCCTCGTTCACAGTGTTGACTTTATATTTGTAAGGTCCCCGGGTTCAAGTCTGCGCCACAAATCCTTCTTGTGCTGCGTGTCCTGTGCGATCCGAATGACCCTCGCTAAACACGATCCTGGAGGTAGAACAGTGCTCTTACAGAAATCATGCTATAATGCAGAAATGTGAAATAGTTCGTCTTGTCGGAGATGGAGAGGAAACCACCTAAGCGGCTTAAGATGCATCCCAGCTGGGAGTCGGGGGTTTATACTTTTATGAACCTCCTTCCTCCGACATCTATTATTGAAGGAGGTGGTTTGCAGGGGCCAAGCCCTTTCACAGTCTTGATGATTTTTTTTTCTGCACTGTAATAGATGTTTGTGGAGAATGGTTGGAGAGAAAAAAAAAATGCAGGTAGAGCCCTGTAATTCAGAGAAGTTAGGAAAACAGCTGTGGAAGTGTAGGTGCCCGCCGCAATCCTGTTTTTAACATTCTTACCTCGTCTGTCATTAAAAGATCCACCGTCACCTGGTTTTCAGGGCTGTTGACACAGAGAGCAGGCGGCTTCTGGATTTAAACGCTCTCTGTTGGTTTTAGTTTGAGCTGTCTTGGATTTGAGGTTGCGGCCTTATCGTCCTGGATTACGGATGCATGACTTTCAGAATGCTTTCGCTGGTGGAAAATTGTTCATGCTGAGTGCTGATAAGGAACTGAATCAGTGTGATACTAGAGACCTGCTGTTACTGTAGCTGATACGGTGCTGAAGCGGGACAGCTTCCATCTTTCAACAATTATTTGACAGAGAGAGTGTTTGAACCAGCCATAAAGCCATAATACAACTTCAAAGTGCGTTTGAGGCTATTTCTGTAGTCAGCATGAAACATCACATGAAGGTTTTTTAATCTTAAAATGCAAATTGTTTAATAAATACAATTTTTTTTTTACGTCTTGACAAGGACAAACGTCTTCTACGTACGATTTATGCTTTAGCGATCACCTTGCTTTAAGTTTGAGCAAGCCGATAAACATTTTCAACATTCATCATCTCACATTCACTTGACAATAGAACTTTTGACTTTAAAACGTGGAGTGCACTGGTTCTTATTTGCATTCCACAATTAATTATGTCAAACCCTTTTGTTTTTTGTTGTTTATTTGTCATCTTGATTTTGTGTTTGTCCTTCGTTGGCTTTAAGGTGATTGGTTTTATTTACATTTGCACACATTTCTGTGCTTTTTCACCTGTTTTATCACGTCCATATGGCAAGATAAATAAATAAAGTTATTTTTCCTGTTACAGCTGACATTAATGAGCAGAACATCTGCTACGTGTTGCGGAATGAAGAAAACGCCACATCTGACCTCTTCCATTTCTCCGTGGAGGATAACGGTAAGGTTTCACCCTCTTTACATTTGCATCCACTCGTCTTTCTGCAGCGGTTGTGACGGTTCAGAGAAGCTCTCGCTGCTCATTCAGCAACTCGTGATTCTCACAAACCTGCAAGGCAGCTGTCGAGCATTATATTCCAGTTCATAGTGAGATTAATTTTGTAAATTGTTCCCAGCGGATTTTATAAACTGATCAGTAAAGTGTATTTTTGCTTCTTTTTTTTTTCCCCTCTCTGTGGTTTCATTTGATTCAGGATTTTGCCCATAAAATGATCTGCCATTCAGAGCATCAGGGCAGAATATCAATTAAACTCAAATCTGCATAGGCCGACGGAGGTCTTCTGTCTGTAGCTGTGCAAACGATGCCACATTGTATTAGCTCG
Organism: Stegastes partitus; assembly: GCF_000690725.1. Lineage (NCBI taxonomy): Eukaryota > Metazoa > Chordata > Actinopteri > Pomacentridae > Stegastes > Stegastes partitus. The sequence goes on along the minus strand of NW_007578967.1, from coordinate 70,585 downwards.
CTGGTGAACTGACAAGATGTCCAGGGTCATCCAAGATAAAAAACTCCTTTTGTGCTGCCAAGATCAACATGCATCATTTTAGCAGCAGAGTGAGTTAATGAGACTGCCTGTATAATTTGTAAATACAACTGCAGGACATGTCAAGTGTTATTACTGTACAGTCTGTCTCAGTGCAAAGCTGATGTCAGGGCATTTTTGTCAGCACAGAGAAGATCAACAACATACGTACTGCAAATACAAGCTACACAATACATAGATCATAGTCATTCAGCACTGAAATAAACTGTTCTGTGGAGCAATTAGCATTTTTTTTAGTTTGAAAAAATTAACAACATGCTTTAATTTTCATATGCAGAGTTGGTATCAAATTTGTCCTCCTCTGTTTTTGTCACGGCCAACTTTACATTCATAATAACTCTCATTTGCTGCCTGATTTATGCATATGAAATGAACGCTTTGGAATCGTTATATTTAGTTCTATATGTATGCCTGCGATGTGCATACATTTAGCGTCCTTTTACCAAGGCGGCTGCTAATTAGGCAATCAGCAATTGGCAGTCTCATGTAGGAAATCTCTGCGAGTGAGGGAGAGCCTGAGATGTGGTGGGGTTTGTTTAAGATCGGTAAGCCAAGGAAAGAAGTCCAAATGTTGTATTGCTGAACGGAAATGATCATTGATTAATCAAAACTCAAACTGGGAAAATGATTTGGTGAGAACACATCATCTAAACATTAAGGGAAACGCACTTAAAAGGAAGAAAAGCTGCAAACAAATACCAGAGCAGAAGCACAAATGTCCTGCAAGTAGAGTATTTTGCAAATACCAACATGTGTACGAAAGGCTTCATGTCTTTTTCTTGTTTGAAGCATTTTCTATTTGGCTCCCTATGTGTTTTGCCCTTGGGGAAGTATGTAGCTATTAAAATGATGATGGTTATTTATTGAAGCATATGTTAAGCAAGGCAGTATGAGGTAATGAACAAGTAAGCGCATTTAGTTGCATAAAATGTAGTGTAAATGTCCCATAAGAAATGCTCTCATAAAACCTTCACACTGTGGTTTAGGTTAAAGCAATAGTAATTTAATCATGTCAGATAATGGGTTTAATGGCTTCTGATCTCTTTTCTTTTTTTTTTTTTGGCTCATTCATTGGTGCTCACTTATTGTTTCCTTTTAATGAGTTATAAAATATAGGTCAGCTCCACTATAAACATCGTGTACATTTGCAAACGTGGCTAAATTTAGCAGAATGTGACGTCACACTTATCACATGTACGCCACACATTTTTGTGGCATCTTCCCTTTTAGATGTACAGTAAAAAGAAAAGGTGCATCTGTTTTATAATGGCACACCGAGGCTGCTTCCAAAGCCAAATGACTTTATGATGCATCTAAAATTAGAGCGGACTCTTAAAAGTGATCGTCATACACCGTAAAGGGATTATTGCCCAGTTTGTATACGTCTGTGCAATTTGCCAATACACTTTAGTCTATGTCTTTACTTACGGCAAACATTTTGGCTTTGTGAACCTTTAGCAGCCGTTGTGACCGAATTACCGAAGCTGAAGAAGTGTTTGCAGTCTATAGTGTAATCAGGTATGATATTTACTAAGTACAGGAAATGCTATCGTGTTGTTTGTTTTCAATGTTTAAGTGAGTTTGCCCTAACATTTCAAATTGGGCCATCTTCATTAATTTAGGCCATCTATATTTGGAAACCGTTTTACAGTTGTGTTGATAACACCGACTGCAGTACAAAAAAATGATGTGTTACTATGGTTCCCAGTGAACAGATTATGTTGGTACACAGCTGGAAGAAGTTGCAAGCAAATAATAAACGACTACAATGTTGAAATTTCTACAAATGCATCAAAATATAGCACAGTTTTTGCAGAGATAGTTTATGTTTTTAACCCTTTAGCTAACAAACAAATGGCTTATCCAACTTTCCCACTTTACAGCCAGTTGGACTTTTTTTTTTGACAGTCCTGCAGAGGCTCCCCGTACTGAGGTTGTCGAACACTTGTTGAAATTGCAGGCCGAGTTGTGTGTGGGGGGGGGAGTGGAGCGGTGGGAGTGAGCTGGTTGCAGTAGATGGTGAACTTGAGAAAGCTAACTTTGACTGGATTCTGCCCCGCAGCTGTGGAGGCTGTGTTGCTGCCAATGTTCAACTTTAGCCTCCCCAACCGTTTTCGAATCTCCCTGTAGTGGTATTTGGACAACTAGAAAACACTAGTAGACTGAAGTTGTCCACCCACAGTGAGAGGTACTCAAGCGCACCTGCAACACACCTGCACGATTCTGACCGATCCTTTTTACTGAGTGCATTGCATGGCGGTCACTCAGCAAGAGTTCCCACTCACAGCTTAACGGCAGCACATTCAGTATTCAACATTCAACTGAAGGTGCAAAACATTACACTGAGGGTGCAATGCATACTTTCACACTCCTATGGAACCGATCCTGGCACCCACGTGACCAAGTACAGAGTGCATTTAGAACAAAACATGACTGATTTTTCTCTGTCTTTTAATTTTCTTCACGTATGATCAGATATGATGGTACTGTTTCAAAGGCTGCACACTCACAGAACACTGATGTAGAGCCTTGTGCCTCACAGTGAATCACAGGACCACAAGACTATGTATAATCCAGCTTTGAATTGAAACATAATGTTGAGATCATGGGTTGCTTTCCAAGGTTATCTTGTACATCACAAGGGACTGTGTATATTCTTGAGTAAGAATGGGAAATAGCAGTCCTGTTCAGATGGTGATTCTCTCCTGCAGTTTAAACGAATCAACCACGATGTTAAAAAAAAAAAAAAAAGAAACGTAAAGAAGTAAACCATGTATTTCACACTTTCTGTCTAAAAACATCAACTAAACATTTTGTGAATTACCCCCAGACCCATTTTTCAGAAGTGGTTTTCATACTGTGGTTCTAATACACTTAAAAAGAAGTGCTAATGCGTAAAAGAATAACAGTTCCTTTATGCACATGAAAGGAGAAACATTGACTAATTGATTGTCCATGCTCCTGTAAAGTTCTTAGATTTTTTTTTATTCCTTTCCTCTGCTCTTGGCAACATTCTTGTTTAACTAAAAAGCCTGAGGCTTTTAAAAGGAACTCTACTTGAAGTACATGAGTTTATATTATCAGTCCATAAGTTTACTGGATCCACTTGGGCTTCCTTCCCTCTCTAGAGAGTTGGACTTACTGCAAACTGATTCCGGATATAGAATTTGCAAAGGAAGGACAAAAATATTTTAAAAACAGTGTTAACATTCTGTTAGAGGGCAGTTTGGAACATCCTACTCCATGTCTTCCTCCCACAAAATCCCCCACATAAATTCTTCCATGTCTACAAGTCTGTATTTTACACATTATGTCCTTGTGAGACATGAATGTACATGTAAGTGGGTATCCTTACATATCATAAAGATGTGTGAAAGCACTAATCCAAATGTGTGCTGCTACACACTCATGCTACACAATCCCACACATGCATGCACAGCACAGTACAGAGGGGTAGCCGTAGGCTAAGGGGCGGTCAGGCCTCCAGCACAAAAAGGTGTTTGATATTTAATAGCCCAGGCAGCATTGTGGGTAATGAGAGCCCTGGGCGTCTGAGCTGGGCAGAGCTCCGAGGCAGCCACTGCTAATTATGTGGCCCTATTACAGGCTCATCTACAAGGGAAGAGTGGCAGGAAGAACCTTCTGTCACAGGTTAAGAACGGCTAGGATCACTATAGTTAATTGTAATGGACTAGAGTGTGGCTTGTTTCCCAGGCTTCTCTTTGGCTGTGGGGTGTTGGGAAGCAACAGAAAACAACACAAATTAAAAAAAAAAAAAAAAAGCAGAGGTGAAGATCATGAAAATGGGACCCTTGATACAGAAATGAACAATGGACTTCATTGTTAGTTGATCCCCCAGTTATTTTCTAGATTAATTGATCAATCATAGACTGTTAAATATCATTAAGAATTTAAAAAACATCTTATTTTAGTTAACCAACAGTCGAAAATGTAATTTTTTTTTCTGTTTATTGCTTTTATGCCATCAAAGCAAAGCAGAAAATGCTTAAATCTGAGAAGCTGGAACTAGAGAGCGTTTGGTGTTTTTACTTAAAGGAACCATCAATTATCGCAGTAGTTGCTGATTATTTTCAGCCGATCGACTGCTCTGTTAATTAACTGATTGTTTTAGTTCTAAAAGGTTGGTTCACTGAAATAACACACGTTTTAAAAAAAAATTCTGGTGGTATTTTAGAATGCAGTGAGTTTTGGTTCCGTAGCCCAGCTTTTGATATTGTCTGCCTCTAAGGTCTCTGCCCCTGACATAACACGATGTAGTCGAATGAAATTAGATTTGTGTTTCTCACAGCACCAAAACGCAATTTTAAAAGTGAATGAATTGTGGCCTGTATCTTTCCACAAGCAGCGGCGCAGCTACATTGGATGACCTACAGACTTTGCAGTTCATGTTTTTAATTGAATTTCTACCAACGAAGCAGTCCCTATATAGTTATTAATAGTGTGATCTTTTCAGGATGCCCAATAAACTCCGCTTATAAAGAGATGTTGTTGTTGGATTTATCATTCATCTTCATTACTCTAGAAATTTCAGCTGTGAAAAAAAATGACTAATTCTGCACGGCTAGATATAACTGAGGGTAAGTGAGAAAATAAAGTGAGAAAAAAAAATGTTCCTGGTCCCATTTTTTTTTTTTTCCCTCTTACTTTGTGTTTCTCCTCCCACTGCAAATGAGATTGATTGTTACAATAGGATCCTTTCATTCCGTCCTCACCCCTCCCTGCTCGAGAGCAGCCCAGACATACCACGGCTTTATCTGGAGTTTTAACGATATATCCACTTAAAACACCCCCCGCTGCTTCCACATCCCCATTTTTTTTCCACATTTCAGTGCTGCTACAGTACACAATGCATGCATTTCTTTGGTCTCCACACGTCTATCTTAATCACAACAAAATACTTTGTGTTCAACTTTTCTTCTTAGCAGACTAATTATCATCATATGCACTGCGAGGGCACCATTTCTTTATCATTAGTTTTTTTTTTTTTTTTAATGATGCGTTATTGTGTGTATGTCTGGTGCTACTGTGAGTTTTTTTTCTCATCTCTTCAAAAGGCTTCTCTTTTTTTTCTTTTTGTACAAAAGCAGCGCCAGCACTTGAGATGAAATGACCTCCTTGGGTTGCCCTCCTCTCTGTTAAGTGATAAGCACAGCAAATTATTTATATACGTACAGACTTGCTTTTCTAATGGATTCAAGAACCAGTGACTGAAAAAGAACTGAGTCAAATTTAAATTACGTCTCTGATAACTCTTAAACTCTTAACTCGATAGCTGAATGAGTCAAAGAGTCTGCTTGTGTTACGGCTCAGGAATTTGAAATGCTCACACTGAATGTAAATCTAAGCTGAAAATGAAGAAGCTGTGTTTAATTTGTTTGTTGTGCTATTGCTTCCCAGTCATCTTTGAATTAACCTCTCCAGCTTTTGGAGTTGAAAAAGATGTGAAGCACCTGAAAAGCAAACAATTACAGGCCTGAACTGGCTGTCACCATAGTCACAAATGGACCAGGTTAATCCCTTGACCTCTTACTTTTTTGTTGTTGTTAACCTTTTCTTGTTGTTGAGGCAATGTATACTGATCAGGGTGGAATTGCAAGGTAATGCATCAGCATTCAGCACAGACTGACACACACACACACACACACACACACACACACACACACTAACATGTCCCTTGGCTTTAGGAGAGGATTCTCTTTATCTGTCTGCATTCAGGAATTTACTGTCACTCACATCTCTCAGGGCCCAGCTCTCCTTTCTTTATCCTCTTCATCTTCCCCCCTTCTCACACTGTCACTCTCAGATCTTTGTTCAATGTGTTTTATTCATTTCCAATTCCTTCACCCCGCTCAACATCTACGTTCATTATATATTTTGTTCTTTAGTGTTATTTTTGCCTGTCTGTCACTGTCCTCTTTCTCTCTCGAGGTACAGTCTTAATATTTTGCCTTCCCGTCTCGTCGAGTTAAATCTCTAAAGTATGTTGTGGGTTTTCTTTCCTGCTTTTTTTTTTTTTTTTGTGATGAGTGTCGACTCTGTCTTAGTCATCAGGATTTGGTGTTACTGTCACACCCTCGCTGTCTTTTTCCTGGCTGTCTGTCCCCTCCTGCCGTGTTTGTCTGTCAGCCCGCTGATGGATCTCTCTGTTGTAGGATTGCAGCACATTCTGCAATGTTGCTCGCGATGATCTGCATCTCATTAGGACCCTGAGATGAAGAGCATGAGACTTTGAGGGATATGAAGGGATTTTTCATCAAGTTAATCATCTTTGATTCTGTATTTCTTGATGCTTGACAACTGATGATCGACGTGCAAACACTCAAACACGCGCAAACACCCTCTAATCTCAAGAATAAACAAAAAGGCTTTTCAGCATTTTTCGCCACGGAAATGCTGTGATCTACATTTTTGACTATATGAATGCAGAATATTGCTCCCGATGATCAACACTGGATTTTCTCTTTTCGGTTCTTTTATTATTCTATTGCTTTTTTAAACAGTTACTGTACTTTTCTAATCAAATTTTCACCCTGTACTTCTTATATGGCATGTGATTTTCTTTATACAAAAAAAAAGTGATAATTCCACCTCACATAAAATCTCATTCTCTGTTTCACTGTCTTTGCATGTGTCATCCTTACTATGTCTGTTTCCTTCCTTTTCATTTTTAATGGATCTTAATGGGCCGGTAATTTATATTTAAATCATACAGGCATTACAACATGAAGTGTTATTTCATTTGCATTTCTCTGTTCACTTTGCAATATGAGAATATGCAGCGCTTGGTAGCTGTTCTGAGCTCTGCTTTATTGTTTGCCTTTTGAAACCCTCTAATAAGAGTCATACATCTGAAAGTAAACATTATGAAAGCAACCAAAGAAAAAAAAAACGGAGCATTTTCTGACAAAATGAAAATTTTCTTTAATGAGTCTAAGGAGATAATGGAGGGAAATGAGAGCAGAGGAGGAAAAAAAAATGTGGGAAGGAGAAACCAGGGCTTTCAGTAGCTAGTTTATCATCTCCGTGCTCCGGCACAGTTTGCTCTCAGGAGTGCCAGTAAATGTCCTGAGATACATTAAACTCATCCCTCTGTTAAATATTATATTGGAGGCATGGGAAGACTTTGTACCGAGGCTGGAATGATATGTATGCTGGAGATCTGCCTCTGCGATGAGCACAAAAAAAAAAAAAAGAAACCTGAATGAGAACAAATGCTTTTAGGTGTCATCATTCATCTGACTCAGACAAATGTACACACAAGTACAACTGCAGACGCACACACACACCTCAAGGAAGCCACCATGGGGCTTTGTCCCCAAGCCTTCTCCCTTTAAGCGATGCCCATGGTCGTATACGGCTGTCTTTGTAGACATCGGTGAAAAACCTCACGGTGATTAAGTGTATTACAAGAACTTCAAAGGAGCGAGGATTTCAGATGACAGTTTCTGGTAGTTTCATGTGCAAGGCCGCTTAAGGTGTTCCTGCAGCACAGGCATGCCTAATGGCTATTGGATATAGGGAGGAAACAATGCATTATTCTGTCACACGCAACTTTTATCTCTTGTGGGTGGGGGCAATGCATGTGCACTTCACTTCCTCTGTTGCCCACAGGCACGCATTGTGCTCTCTGAAGCACGAACGGCAGCATCAGATTCGCCTTTATGTTTATATTACTTTACATTTACATTACATTTACAGTCCGGTCAAGGGATTGTCGAACAGTTCCATACAGACATGCGAAGTAGCAGTCCAGAGTGTACGTCATCTTTGTAAATGAACAACAAAGACACTCTGAGATGTAGCATTTGAAAGACTTGTATTTGCTCAGGGCTATGAATTCCTGGTCAGCCTGCTGGTACCTCTCCACACCTCAGGAGATATCCGCTATCACACTGATCGCCTCGAGCGAGGTGTAAATGTAGCTGGATACACATGTGCAGTACACATAGACACGGGCGCTGGATTATGGTGCTGCTAAATGACATGCATTCAGTCTGTTATATGCCAAGCCACGCACACACAAACTTTGTAGAAGAAAGAAACAGCTGAGTGCAGAGCCCATTACAGTCTTTCTGATCCTCTTTACCACTAGTTGCACACATAGCAAGCCTCTCAGTACAGTGACTGCCACACATCTGTCAGGATAAAGTAAGAAGTACTGAAGCGTCCTGAGGGAGAGGGAGATATCAGTGTTTTGTTAGCATTTTGTCAGAATTTATGTAGAGTAGCACTCCTGTCAGATAGTGCGTGGGCTCCTATTACGACTGAAATAGTAGGCAGCCTATTTTAGCAGAAAAGGGTGTCACAGCACCTCACATGGTACGCGGTTTGTGAGAGGGAACATGTTGCCAACTGAGTAAATACGAGGTTTTGCATTTGCTTCCTTCGCCCGACGTTTCTCGAAAGTTTTCCATCGCGCAAGAGATCATCGGGTTTGCTGGGTGAATTTAGCTCTTTGTTTGCCGGGTTGCACTGGGAGTTGGAGACTCACATACAAAGGAGAACAGAAGGCAGATGGAGACGTAACAGTGAGGGAAAGGCCACACCGCCAGCAGCAGAATAGATGTACTGCGCTGCAGACAGCACTGTCTTGCTGTGAAAAATTTCCTTTGATTTTGAGTGTGGAGTCTCATATATGCGCACACACACACACACACACACACACACACACACACACAGATAAAACTCGTGAAAGTAAAGATGGCCCTGATTTGACAAAAGAAAGAACTTAATCTCACATTTGTTTTTAAATTTTAAAAACATACATTTATTTGTGATGTTTCAGATCTAAATGTCGACACTTACAGTAAAGACTCCAGCAGTGTCTGCACCAAGGAAAGTCATTTTACTGTAACATTCACACACACACACACATACACATTAACACTTGCTTCACACATCCCCAAAACCTGCGAAAGATAGTCCCACCTTTATGTACAACTCAACATTGTGTTATGTTTATTCGACAAGCACGAAGTCTGTGACGAATTAAGATCATGGTCATCGTCAGGTTGCAGAAAAAGCGTCCCATCCATCTTTGCTATGCAGCGATGACAGCTGATTGGCTCAGATAGTGACGCATTCATGCTTTAAAAAGAAACACTGTATGAATTTCCTCATGGTTTCAGTCTGATTTCTTCATTGTCCCAAGAGGGTAGTTAAATGCAACATACAGCATCAACAGGGCTATGACACACTGTGTACAATGTCAGCTCTCTTCACCGACTGACGTGTTCTCCTGACATAAGAGCTGCGAGCCAGTCAAGTGGCTGTAATGGTGATTTTGTTGGTTGGTGTGCACTTATTGCTTCTTTCTAAAAAGAGCTTTAAGTGTTCCTTGCTTGACTGTAATACCGTGAGAGTATCATTATATTTGAAAAAAAAGCTGTATTCTTTTCTCTGACCTCTCACTTCAGAAGACTCTCGAGCCGAATCAGAGAACATACTTGACAGGCATGTACACTTCAATCATATGGTTTGGACTCAAGTGAGCATCAGATCGAGAATTTAATAAGATTCCCCGCTTTGACTTTAGCACTAACGCCTCTTGACGTATATAGCCTCAAGTTAATGACTTGAAAAACTTCCCAAGTCCAAAGCATAAGATGTTCAGGTAGTCCCTGCAGCATGTTTGAGAACGGAGCAGACACTCGGGCCTATATGAAGGTAATAGCACTCGTTTTGATGCCCTTTTGAATGAATGGTTGTACCCTCTGAGAGGGTTTACTTTAAAGGTTTTGGATCTAAATAACTTTAGAAGAAGAAGGGGAAAGAAAAAAGACAGGTGTGGGTTGCCATGGGATGAGAGCTTGTACTGATAGTCTTTGTATGATATTTTATTTAATAGGAAGACGAACTGACACTTCCACTGTTTGGTTTTCAACACAGAATACACCTTATTTGATTTGTAATTGCACTGCAATGATTGATTGTGGTTGTGCGAGTGTTTCTCTCAAGACCAATCAATGGTCATAAGCATTTTCTTTTTACAACATGAACTGAAAGACATTGTTTCTTTCTAAAATGTTATAGTTAGCATTTCTCTCCGGGTTCTCCGGCTTCCTCCCACACAGTCCAAAAACATGTTGAGGTTAATTGGTGATTCTAAATTGTCCGTAAGTGTGAATGTGAGTGTGCTTGGTTGTCTGTCTCTAAGTGTGGCCCTGTGATAGACTGGCGACCTGTCCAGGATGTCCCCTGCCTTTGCCCTGAGTCGACTGGGATAGGCTCCAGCCCCCCCGCGACCCTAGTGAGGATTAAGCGGTGTATAGAAAATGGATGGATGGCTGGATGAATAGTTAGCATCAAGCACCAACCCTGGCATCCAGACATTTAAATATTAGTTCAAAATCCCCTTTTGCTGTTGGTACTCCTCCTTGAACATCTAAGAAACATTTTTAATTTGTTCAACTTTGTTCACCATCTAGTTGATGATTTTGCCTCTCTATGGTTTAGTGCAGTACAGGTAGCATGCAGTGGGTATATCCAAGCTTCTTTTTTTTTTTTTTTTCTGAAAACAATGGCCTGCCGCAGCTGAAAGTGAGGTTAATGAGAGCATTGAGACTGAACCATAGAGTCATTTTCAGGCCATAAAACCAAAACAGTGATGTGAAAATAGCTTCTTTTAAGCTCTCTGGAGGCCGGGTTGGTTAATAAAAGTCTCATGGCTTCATCATGGCAAGCATCCCTTTCAAATTACATGTAGTAATTCAATTCAGTGATATTATATAGAAATATTGATGGAGCTTTAATCATGCAAGTCTGATAAATAATGACTGGGGATCTGCCAATCCGGTTTTGTATTGTTTGATCATCTCGTTAAGACTTTATAGACTGAACTACATTATAAGAGCTCAGTCTATGATCTTAGACCACAAGGATTTAAATGAGCTGCAGTACAGTGGGTTACAGTATGATGTGCAGCACACTGTTCAGCCGAGTACCATATCTTGAACATTAGGGGGGGAAAGGAGAAAACTGGCAGCAAACTTTAAGGCACAATAAGAAAAAGTACCATTTTAGTGTGCATTTAGGTTTAAATGCCTTTTGATATTAACACTGTGGTTGGAAAATAAAATCATCTGACAGGATAGCTCTGACTGAGTGATTGTTCCATCGAGCCAGCATCAAAGTTTTTCTTTCCAGATTTCTCAGAGTGCCCTGATCCTTGAAATTTATTGCACTGAAACTATGATCCCTAATTGGTTATAAAAAAAAAAAAGAAGAAGAAGAAGACGACAGGAAAAAAAAAAAAACCCTTGTGCTGAGTTTTTGTTAGGAAAGCCTTTGAAAGAGTGTGCAAAGTGAATTTAGCTCTATTGAGGATGATTTCAAAGCTGCTTTTTTTGTATGGTCAGCACATGTGAGAGGTCTTTTATCCTTCCAAAAAGGCTGGAGGAATGAGACAGTCTGAAGCCCACTGACTCAGATCCCTAATGTCTGTGCACAGCTCCTCACCCCCAGTGAGAGGTCACACAGAAGAACCGGGACTCACGCACAACACAAACACTCACACGCGCGCACACACGCACACAAACTAAGATTTCAGGAAGCTTATGCTGCATTTAGTATCAGTGAGCTGGGATGAAAGTCAAGGTTGCAGGCTGCAGTGAAGTCAGAATCGAAGAGATGTGCATGTGTGCAATTTTATATTTGCACTTGCTAAACCTGAATTTGGCCTACAGGCTTTTTTTGTGGGCTACATGAACTCTGATTATATTAGCTGTCTCCTCACCTCAGCATGCTCTAGCTATGTCTGCCAATCCGGAAAGTGCTGAACTTTTCACCTCCTATGCATTTTAGCACCGTGTTCGCAAATCATGTCGGCGCTTTATTCTAACAAGGAGCTGAACCTGAACGTGTGCTGAATGTGGAGGTAGAAGGTATCATCTCCACTCTTTACTACTGCTGTTTATGATCTGTTCTTTGTCGGAGACGGGTACACGTCTTTGTTTTTCTGTTATCAGAGTCACGGTGCAGGATTAGTCACAGTAACACCAGCTTTTTTTTTTTTTTTTTTTGCACAACAAGCTGCCCCGCCTCTGTTCATGACCTCTGTGAGGATGGAGGCTAAGTGCTATGATTTGTGTCCTTTCAACACCCGTACTGTTTCGGCCTTTAAGATGCGTAAACAACCTGAAAGAACAAACAGCTTTGAAACCGTCCTCAATAGAGCTAAATGAGATTTCCTTTCCGACAGCCTACACATAACATTTGTTCCACCTCTGCTTTTCCCTCAGCCAGTAAAACACACACTCAGACGTAATAATAGCACCTACCGGAATGCCATGGAGCGTCAGGCATTGTTCATCCTTACTCAAAAGCAAAAAAAAAAACAAGCCGAAAAAAAAAAACCCTCCTCCGTTTATTCTGTTCCACTTTTACAATGCTTTCTCATTATTTCCATTCAGTATTGCAGCAGTACAACCTTTTCCCCGGCAGTAGGTGGGCAAATCAGTAGCTTCCCTTCTGTCTGCTTGCTGAAGTGGCAGGTATTGAGTAGTTCTATTAGCCCGGCACTAACATGAACATTTCCTCTGCAAACTCTTCCTTAATAACACTGTTTGGTTGGCACGCTCACATCCTCAGGAGAGGAAAGGAAAATGCAGTTCAATAAGGGACATTTTGAATCTTAGAGTGCACTGTTAGATACAGAAAGTGATAAATAAGATTGTATTATTTCCCTTTTTATGAATCTGTACATGTTCTGCAGTAGATGTCTGGCGAACAGTTGAACTGCACATTGAAAATAATTAAAACCCTTTTTCTTCATTGCAGTTTTACAGTAATTGCCGCCATGGGTCACAGAATTTCCCCTCACGGTTTTCTCTCCAGTTTTTTTTTCTGTTTCTTACAGAATATTGAATGCAACATTTGCATCTGTGAAATAAATAAACACAGATCCACAGACAAGGAGTGTTTCCCATGAGATTGTAGATTAACAGTAAGCTGACACTTGCATCGAGAAGGAACAAAATTCCAGTCAGTTCAGGCGGATAAATACTAATAAGGGAGAGTTTTATTTTTTTTTTAATTTAAATAAAACTTTCAAAACTTTTACGATCAGGTATTAAGTGCTTTTATGTTCTTATATATATTTTGTGCAGGTGGGAACAAGCTGAAGGGGCAGCAGTTTCGTCTGGACTGGGCCTGGATCTCTCTGGAGAAAGAGTACTATGTGGTGGACGAGGAGGACAAGTTCCTGGACGTGGTGCTCAGACGCAGAGGTTACCTGGGAGAAACATCTTTCATCGGTGAGTCTGTCATCTTGTGTTTTTAGCCACACTAGCATGATGCTTCTGATGTCAATGTCCGTCCATCACTTTGGTCCAAATGGCAATATCACAGCCACTGCCAGATGGATCACCGCAACCTTTTGTACAGTCATTCATAGCGCCCAGATGAAAAATCCTAAGCACTCTGATGCTTCGGTGACTTTTCCTCTGCTGCTACACTGACGTTTTAGTTTTGAGTAAAATGTCAACAACTGTTGGAAAGATTGCAGTGATGCTTGGTGCATTCTTTCCCCCTTGAGTGTCTTGAGTTGCTAATTTGTCCAATATTTAGTTTTTGGATACTTTTAAAACAAATGCCATTTCCATCAGCCTCCTCCTTTGTGTTTTGTGCTAATTTGTGAATGTTAACACGCTGAAGAAAAGCTGGGCAAACATTACACCTGCCAAATATTGTATTGACATGAGCATTTTCATTGTGAGTGTGTTGGCATGCTGACATTTGCTCGAAAGAAGTGCATCTTCACAGAGCTTCTTGCATGGCTGTAGCCAATTTCTCACTGTCTTCTTCTCTGTAGCTTTCCCTAAACTTTCATTACTTTACATTACTGTAATTGTCAGGTTTTTCACAGCTCTACGTTCATCTTTCTCTATATACCAGAAGTAAAGCACCTTATTTTTCTCGCGTGTTATTTGTTTGCTGATTGATGGGATGCATAGTTCTATCATTTGCTTCATTGCGATGCTTTTGCACCTGTCGTATCCCTGGAATACTCCTCTCCGGTATACATTTGCAAACCAAACATTCGAAGCCAAACATTTCCTTTCAACACTGTAACCAGATTTCTCCTCTTAGTCAAAGTAATTCTGTTTGGCCTTGGACCAATTCAGAGTTTGCAGAAAGAATGTTTTTATGATTTTTTAGGAAGCCAAATGGGTTAGCTGTAAGGTCAGTGTAATGCCATGTGCAGAGATGTAACCTTTTTCTTTGCTCTCACATGGAGGGAAAACAATGTCAAGCAATGTCTTCTCTGCACAAGATTGCTTGTGACACGTTGTTTCCTTGATGTTCAGAGTTCAACTTATTTGTCCCAGATGGGCAAATAAGGCTGTGAAATAAGCATCAAAACAAGCATATATCAAAAAGCAGTTAAAATCCTTATATATGCTACTGAGATTACATCAAGTTTCCAATAAAATAACAACACTGATGTCATTACTATTGCAATCCACCTCATCTTCTCCTTGTCTCCAAGTAAAGCAAAGCTGTAGATATGCGAGAATGTTGATCTGTTTATAGTTTTTTGAGTTGGAGGTTCCCAAGGCTCAGACACACCAAGGTCTCATTCAGTTTTTCAGCAGTCTATAACTGATCATTGTAGCTCTTACAGTAAAGGAATTTCACTCTTTGACTGCCTACTGGTTATTCAACGAGAAGAATTCATCCTTTTGGTGAAGTTTCTTTTTACTCTTCACGACTGCCTTTATTTCTTTGTATTACTGACAAGTGCGAAGCAAAACGTTGTTGAGTAGGTTGCATGCTTTTTTTTTCTTTACCACGCACATTTACTTTGTCTAATTAAAGAAGATTCATAATAGTTAGAAAAAAGGTGACTAATTTGATTTCCGCAGTGTTATCTGGAGTAGGGGGCAGCATATCGGTGCTGTGATTAGAGCTGTTGCCTCACAGTTAAAGACTTCTGGGTCTGAACCTGCTGCTCAGCTGGGCATGGATGTTTTTTGTTTTTTTTGTCCCTGTGTCACTTTCTCCACGGTCCAAAGGAATACAATGCAAGTGAATTCGTGACTGAAAATGAGTCATGCCAATGTGAAGCATGTTTGGTCACTGAAAAGCAAAATATCATTCTACTTAGTGCTTCAAGTTAAAAAAGCTCTTTTTAAAATTCAAGTTCATTGATCGAACCTAACTAGCATGTGAATGGCTACTCTTTGCCTTTAGCTATATTAAAGTACCCCTCTCCGGCCATTGATTAAATGCCTTCAGACTCATTTCCATGTTGCAAAATTACACATTTAGACATTTTTAGCATTAACTGAATTCCTTAATGCCTTAAAAATGGCTTAGATGTAATTCTACATGCTCTATAAACTCTATAATGTGCCTCTTTCTTCACCAATACCTTTGCCTCTTGCTGCAGCTCCAGCACACCAGTTCACCTACGACTACGCTCAAATGCTGTAAAACTGCTCTGTGTTACACAATGACAAGTTCCAATATTGGAGCAATTCCGCTAGCATTCATGCTCCAACTGCTGAAGGCTGGTGGTTTGCTCCCTCTGGGTTGGGGTTGAAGTTGCTGCCCCAAGGAAAGGAGTTCAAGTATTACAGGATCTTGTTCATGTATGACAGGAAAATGGAGCATGAGATGTATGGAGAGATTGGTGCGGCACCAGCAGTAATGTCCTGCTGCAGTGCTGTACTGGACGGTCATGGTGGAGAGGGAGCTGAGCCGATTTACCAGTCACTCCATGTTCCAACCCCATACCTAAGGTCTTGGGCTTTGTGTAGTGACCAAAAGATTGAGGTCAAGGATACAAGCCGTCAAAATGAGTTTCCTCTGTAGGGTAGCTTGGCTCAGCCTTAGAGGCAGGGTGAGGAGCTCAGGCATTCGTAGGGAGCTCAGAGTCGCTGCTCCTTCGTGTAGAAAGGAGCCAGCTGAGGCGGTTGGAGCATCTGATTAGGCTGCCTCCTGGGTGCCTCCCTTTGGAGGTTTTCCAGGCACATTCAACTTTGAGGAGACCCTGGGGTAGACCCAGAACTCCCTGGGGGAGATTACGTATCTCAGCCAAGCCCTGGATAAGCAGAAAAAAATGGATAGATGAAGGGATAGATGCTCCAACTGGGTACCGATTCAAAAGGAGAGTAATGATAGTCCCAAACCCCGAGTTGCAGGATTGTTTAAGAATGAAATACTGAGACTATCATCGGCACACTGTAGTTTCAAGGCAGAAATACTTAACCATGGTGTTGATTGGTTATTTTGCTCATGACGTGTCTTCCAACATATGAAAAGCACCTTATGAACATGTTAACAATATACAAAAAACTTGATTTTTCCCAGACAGGCTGTAAAATGTCTTGTCACAGCAGTTGATAATTACACAGTGAACATTTTGCCCGTGTTTAGAAAACTCACAATAAGTGAGTCATCATAAAACTTAAATTTAAAAGTAAGTTCAATGCCTTCAATACTCATTACGACACAAAGTGGGCAGAAAGCACATTGCCGTGTGTCGCTCAACTCTCAAATCCAGCCAGTTAAACAAACATCAATGCCAGAGTTTCTAATAAGCTTTTTTGCCCAGCAGATGGAGGTGATTTGATGTTGGGAAGAACAGCCCAGCATGTTTTTGTGCTTATGTCTGAGTGTTTGTGAAGGTTCGAAGGTTAAAAAGGATGATGATGATGCCGTCCCTGAACGCCCCTCTGACTTTGTCATGCTTCAGCTCGTTTGCTCTGGGAGAAGCAGCAGCTGTAAGCAGCTTTTACTCTCTCTCACCCCTCATCATCATTCTGATCCCTGTTAATCATATGGTTAGGTGTTAGCATCGCAATGTAGCAGTTTATGTAAGTTTTAACACTTATCTACCTGTGTGTGTGTGCACATGTGCATATTTAATTCCTCTTTGAGAAGGTTTTGAGTGTATCTCTTGGGCACACATGAAAGCTTGCGTTCTGACTCTCATCTCTTTGCACAGTTGGTGTGTGAGCACCTTGTTATCTCCTACTACACACACATAATACACACTCGCATACGCACACACGCCCATCCACTTTCAAGCCAGCTTTTTAAAAGGAACGTCTAACATGGTCTGTTGACGTGGTGCTAAAATGCATCAATATGAAAGTGCTTTTCGTGTAGGCCGATGTAGCGCCGCGTTTTTAGCTGGGGCAGTTTTTTTATGTGTAAGTGCAAGGCTTGAAGAAAAGGAATATTTATTGTTGCCTTAAGAAAACAAGCGCATGTTCTAAACCGTCAAACTTAAGTCACTCAAGCAACAGTGTTTGTGTCTCGTGACTCAAATGAATGCTTGTGTGTCTGTTCAAATGCTGTCAAAGAAATATGGTCAAGCTAAAGGCAACACTGAATGAAAACCTGAAAATGATCAGTTGTAACTTTCCTAGATTCCAATTTAAATTCATTTAACAAACGTGTGTGTGTGTCTTGGCTCCTCCTGACCAACTTAGCTTTTATGTTTTTGGCTCATGTCTCAGTGATTTCTGAGTGTCTGTCTTTGCCACAGTGCATAGTTTTGCAGTCTGCATGAAGGACGCACTCGACTGGCCTTTGCAAAGGCTGCCTCGCTCTGCCTTGATGCTGGTCATTGTCAGCTGAAATATATTGCTGATAGTGCTCAAGTAGCAATGCCGCTCCTTTGTATTGTTGCCTCTGTAATATACAACAGAAAACAATAATGAGAAACAATGTTAGCTGCAAAGGCAACTTCAACAATCAGAAATCATACCAATGTGACACCAAACAGATTGATTTATTCAAAGGTATCTTTACTATTTAAACTCTGTTGTCAAAATTCAGACCCCCACCGTTAAAATACAAAAAGCTATGGCAGTCAGAAAATATGTATCAAAGTATTAAAGTTATACGAGAGACATTTTTTTCCAGCACATTGCATTAGAAAAAAAACACAAACTCTAAAGGTTAAAGCATCAACAGCTTTATTGAATCGTCTTTCTTTAAGAGTTTTCACTTCCACATCAACATCACGTACACATCCATATAATATATTTGGTAGTGGACCCTTTGTCTGACATCTTTGACACACAGATGTCAGCAGTCACTGGGTTCTGCAATCATTTTCAGTCTGGACTTAATAAACACATCATCTGCTGGACTGAGGTCAGGCAGATGACCTAAAGTTATATAAAACTGAAATAAATCAGCAATTCCTTGCACTTGAGAGGCCAGAACTACCACACTTTTTGACATTTTGTTGAAGAATGACTGTAAGAATTAATTGATGAATCAATTATTCAAACTTCTACCAATTAACTCTTTGTTGGTTGAGTATTTGATTTATTATTGAATTGTTTCAGCTCTTAAAAGGGCTCTGAACTCCAAGGCGGCACTATAATCTCAGATTCTTGGTTTTAGTTCCAACATGCTAAAGTTGGTCAAAACAGTTAAAAAACACAAGTTTTGCAATACTTTCTGTGTATGTGGGGTGTGCTAATAGAGGCAATTTAAGAGTAGCAACAAAGCTGGCAACAGAGCCAAAGCTGCAAATATAACAACGCCTGATGACGGAAGAAAAATCCAGTCGATGTAAAAGCAAAACTACAGAGAAGGATGTAAAAATGAAACATCCACACAGGAATTCCCGGTCCAAGTAGACAGCATGTGTACAGATAGACAGGTAGATTACATTCGATTAGACAGGGAGTGTGTCAGGGATGGAAAAGCAGGCAGAAAGGCACCCGGCGATGTTGCCAGAAGCTTTCTGCTGTTGCAAGGGATAGCTGATGAAAGCTGGTGTGGTGCCAGGCAACAGCAGAGGAGAGCTGTTACACATGGTCCATCACAACAGGACGTACAGGTAGAGAGGATCAGTGAAGGAGGAACGCCGAGATAAGATCAAGGTTCAAAGATGCCCCCGCAAAGCAGAGCTCAGGCAGAACAGGGCCGGACAAGAGCACGCGGATTAGATTGGACTCTTCCACTGCTGTTTTCTGGCTTACCGCTTGCTTTCTCACCTCCTATCAAAAAACAAAAATCCACTTAAATCCTCTCACCCTCTTTCCCTTTCATCTGTAATCTCTCCTCACCTCGTGTCAGGTCCTTTTGCTCCTAACCTGCTTTTACTCATCAAAGACATCATCTCCCTTCTTCAGGCACCCTCGCTTGCCGTATAGCCCTGGGCCTGTGCCATAGGCTGTGTTCGATATTATAGATTCTTATATATATATCGGTGTCTCATATCAGCCTTCTTCTCTTTGTCCCACTCATGCGCTGTGCTCGTTCTCTGTTTATTCTTTGCTCTGTCTTCATTTTCCTTGTGTGTATCTTGGTTGTCGTGTTGCGGCGCATCTCTGCAGGTTCCTGTCTTTCTTTGTCTTTGTTTTGTCACATCTTCTTGATGTGTTCCTCTTCGTTTCTCAGATCCTCACATCTTCTGCACATCTTTCCTTTCCTTTCCTTTCCTTTCCTTTCCTTTCCTTTCCTTTCCTTTCCTTTCCTTTCCTTTCCTTCCCTCTCCTCACCTTTCCTTTCCTTCCCTCTCCTCACCTTTCCTTTCCTCTACTGTACTTTTTCATTTCCTTCCTACTTCTTGTCTTCTCTCCTGTATGAGTAATATGAGGAACCCTATGGGGAAACAAGATGGAATTGAATTCTCTTTCTTCTTTTTTTTTTTTACTCCTTGCATTAGTCAAAGCTCACTCCTTGACTCTTTTTTTTTTTTATTTCTCCATTGTCCTTTTCTGGTCTGTCCTTGCTCTGGGAGATAAATGGAGAATTGTTAACGAGGTGTACTTTTGCCAGGTTAAGATATATCATCTCCAGCGGGATGTATTCCAGCCTCAATTTTGTTGCCAAGCAGGGTGGATGAAGAGATAATTGTATTTCAGCAGGAGAGAATAGAAGCTTTTGCCCCCCTACACCTCTTTTCTGCAGATGTCCACCTCTGCCGCCTCGATATGAAATGAGCTTCACGGTGTAATGAACATGCGCTCGTAAATTTTTTTGATGAATTGTATATTTTTACTCTGAGCCAAACTCAGGTTACTGCGGCTTTTGGTTCAGTCGTGAAAGAAACTACAACACAAGGGTGGGAAAAAAAAAGGGGGGGAGGGGGGAAGAAAAGTTTGCAGCTATAAAAAGGGTTTGTGTGTTTCTGAGAAGCTCTTTGTATCAATGAGTTTGTGTGTGTTGCAGAAACACAAACACAGGGTCTATAGCTCTGAGGAACAGTGCCAGAGAGATCAAAAGCCCCCGAGAAGGTATATATCCTCCTGCTGGGAGGAACCCCAGTGCGACCCCAGTAAAAGGCGTGTCTTTTCCCTCCAGGGAGTCCAGCGAAGGTGGCGCAATGAGGCTCCACCCTTTTAAGATCAATACTTCCTTTCTCCTGTAGGCATGTTGTGGTGCCATGTGTGTGTTGTTTGATGTGGATCAACTGATCATCAGGATTAGATAGAAATCATCAGCTGGGAGCAAACGTTATTAGCTTTGACCTCTTTAAAGTTGTTTGTTACACTGAACCCTTCTTTTTCAGTGGTAGCCATTCAGCGTTTTCTAACTTCTCTCTATACTGTATGTATCTTTGTTACTTGCGGTGTTTGTGTTTGCCAAATGGGATTCAAGTTGCATTTGGACTGGGGTTATATATGGCAGCACCAGAAGAACAGACCGAGTGTGTGCATGCATTTTCTCCTACAGCACAAGACAACCTGTTATTTCTTCAGTATTGCCCTATCAGAGACCGTTGTCGACTTCTTCAGTCTTCTTTGTACAAAGTGTCGTTTGTTCTGTGCTGTGAACAGATGCAGCTGTTGCAATTCTGACAGAATAACTGCTGAAGGCCACCCCGTCTGACGCCCCGAGCGGTCGATAAGTTTGTCCCGATGAATGAAATTTCGGGAGCTCTTTTGTTAAAATCTGTCATCAGTAACCACCAGTGTGACCCAACAAGAGCTGGAATCAATATTAAATTATAAATTTCAGACTTAATTCTTGGATTGGTTAAAGTAAAAAACAAACAAACAAACAAACAAACAAGAACTGGACTTTAAAAAAAAAAAGTCAACAGAGATTCTTTACAGAGTCTCTACACTTGTTTTTCTTTTTTGCTTTTGTTTGTCATTTGTACATATTGCTTATTTTTCCTCTGTGTTCTCAATTCAAAACAGAATCAGAAACCAGGAGGGAGAAATTTATATTTTACATTGTTTTGGTCTAACGCTGGTAGCCCGTAGTTTAGATTTAAATGAATGGACTACAATTATCAGCTTTCTGTTCTACGCAGACAGTCCCACTGAGCCAGACAGCAGCCTGCTGCACAACGCGAGAGCCACAGAGACTCTGAACACCAACCAACGTTAGCTTTCCCGCTGAAGTCCCTTTTTTCTCACTTAACTTCCAAACATGTGCACACTTCTTGCCTGCACCTTAGCCTGATGAAAAGCTGCCAGACAAACATTCACTGGCAACATTTGAAGGCAACATAGCTGAGCGGCTGTCCTCGAACATGAACCACCATGTAAATGTCACTCCAGTTAGATGCTGTTTTTTCTTTTGACGATGCTAAAACTAATATCAGTGTATTCAAAACCACACTTACAATATTTTTGACTAAAAACTTATGACTAAATAGGATTTCAGTTGCGCTTTAAAGATTCTTGCATAGTGTTTTTGTCCAACTAAAACTCCTGCCTGCATCAACATATCTGAACCGTAACAGCAAATATCAAAATATCATGCTTCCTAGAGGTTAGTTTAAATCTTATCTGATAAAGGCCCTCACAGATGTAGAAACATCTTTTAATCTTGACTGCACAAAGAGAACTTGAGTTTAAGCGAATGCTCGAATCAGCTGCAACATTAAACCCATTGGCAGGTAAAGTGTGTAACATTGATCATCTAATTGCAAATCAATGTTCTGCTGGGAAACTTTGGAGGCTACTTTTGATGTGGATGCTACTTTACCACTTATACATTGTCCCAGACCCAGTAGGACAATCTACCTTGTCAAAAACTGGCCAGGAAGGACTCAAAGAACAAGCCCATGTACCCAAAGCATTGACCCAGACTGGAAATGCCCCAGAACCCAATCTGATTGTGCATCCAAAAGATGCACCGGAGCAAACTAAATGCATGGATGCCCCACTCAGCAACCCACAAGACCCAAAGGATTCTCCATTTCCATTGCACACACCAGTGCTGATATTGCTCGATGGTAAATGTAACCAGTTGTGACTAACAATGCAGCGATTTAATCCTAGTATTTTAACTGCATTGTAATTCACATTTCATCTGTTAACACTTGTACCAGCCACATCTGGTCAGTGTTATTCCAAAAACACGACCCAGGTTGAGCCGATCGGGCCACTAAGCAAGTGAACAAGCCAACCAAGAAAGACTTGTCCTGACTGGGCTTCCATTAGTCATGTCTTAGATTTTCCAGAAAGACTTTCAACAGCCCCCAGAGAAGGTGAATTTTTTCATGTTGTATTAGTTCAGCTGCACTGAGTAATAAGAGCATCTTTGGCTTTTCCTGTTAAGGAAAAGCAGAGAAATAGTGAAGGTGGAGTGTCGTGGTGCACCATGCTGGGGTTGTTGACGAAAATGAAGCAAGAGGGTGTTTATATTTAATGTGTTGCTGGCTGCAGATTAAGTAAAATATGAGATAGAAGATGCGTTACGTTTGGCTGAGGTGATCAACAATCTAAGAGTTGGCTTGTTCTTCTCTATTTTGTCATTCATTAAAATTCATCAAAACACTGAGCCTGGAGAGTTATATTTGCTAGACTGTTGGTGTTTTTGGCAAATAAAAAAGCCAAATGACAACAAAATGAACCCCAAAACACAAAACACACCTCCAAAATTATAACAATATCATGAGTTTGCATATGAATATAGTCACTGAGTGTGACTGTGTATGTTTGAATTTCTGCATCTGTTTTATTTTTGGCCTAAATTTTGCATACAATACTAACCTCTCAGATCATGCTGTGTGTATCTCCTAATGTATCCAGACTCATTTGCATATGTTTGGCACCTTCTTTTTTTTTCTCTGTTTGTGCAGCCGTTTGAGTTTCTGAAAAAAAGAAAACAAATCCTTTTTTTATGTACGGGCACATGCATCAGCATGGCATGGCTCTGCTCACCTCACTCTCATGAGGCAGAATGAATATAGACAAAGGAATATGAAGAGCAATATTTCCAAATGCAATACATTATTTTATGTCTTGCACCACCTGGGTTCCTTGATTTGTGTTTAATGTGAACCCCACCGGTACCAGTAGGCTCTCCACCTTTGAAGGTGTATCAACTGAACATGAATGTTAGATGGATCACTGTGAAGTGGATTCACTTGAAAGACCCATTATAAATGAAATAAGAGACATTTGAAGAGAAAAGGGATGTGACACACACTCCAATGTGCACACACTCGTGCATGCACACCTAACCCCTGGGAAACAACTTTGGTAACTAATCTATCTCAGTAAGAAAGAATATGCTTATTTAAACGCTTCAGTCACAAATTCATTTCACACATTCCTGAGGCTCTGTGAGTGATCAGTGAAGAAAAATAGACGCAACACTCTTTTTCTCACCACTCTCTGAACAACATTAAAGGGTGTGAATATCTAATCTGCTTTTCATCTGTTTCCCTCTCCTTGCTGTCACCCTTTCATGGTCATTTTCTTTGTTTTGTCTCCATTCCTTTGCTTTTTTTTTTTTTTTCTTTAACTCATCTGGCTGGCTCTCTTTCCCTTTTTTGTATCTCTCAGGCATTGGCACCCAGGATGGCAGTGCAAAGAAGGAGGAGGACTTCAAGGGTAAGTCACAGAGGCAGGTCCAGTTCAACCCAGGACAAACCAGAGCTACGTGGCGTGTTCGGATCCTGTCTGATGGGAAGTATGAGCAGGCGGAGACTTTCCAGATTTTGCTGTCGGAGCCGGTGATGGGCGTGATGGAGTTCCCCGTCACAGCAACAGTTGAGATCCTGGATCCCAATGATGGTTAGTACTGCTCATGCTCGCGTTATATCCTAGATTCAGCTCACACACGGATGCTATATGGTGACAGTCAGTCGTGGAAAGGGATTTAAAGGTACTTAACTTGCATAATTCTATTTTATGGTGTCGAATACTTGTACATTTTGGAGGCAAGTATTTTACACTTCACTCCACCACATCTGACAGCTTTATTTACTAGTTCATTTGCAGACAGAAAATATAATTAATGGATAAATATTATTTAATATTATAGATTTAGCTTGATATTAGTGTTTTTAGTTGTTGCAATTAACCCCACCTTTAATAGCTGCAACCTTTATTTCTTTAAGATAGGGTAATTTCATCAATAGTTTAGAACAATACTTGCTCAACCATCTCTGATTTCCCTGAATTTTTTCAAGCATAAAATATCAATATTTAGAGAGATATTTGTGAAATTTTTGTTTGATATAGCCAATACTTTACTTTAAAAAAAAAAAAAATGAAAATTGCCCATCGACATGCTTTTTGCACATTTTTCCACACATTGAAATTTGAAGCTATGTTTGAATGACTACATCTTTGTAACTTTTAACGATAAAAGCCTGACATTTTCACTGTTATCTGTAATCATATCACTGATTTAGAATCTGCAATATTGGACAAAATAAATCAAATAGTCCCTGATATTGGCTAAGGTGAAATACTACAAAAACATAGCTGAAGTTGTCTTTGGACATCCCCTGTTTGAGCACATGTTAACAAAAGCATTGATCATGCAGAAGTCAATTCGTGATATTTTCTAAACCATGTGTAGCTGCATGTCACAATAACAAAAACGAACAAACCCCAGGCAGAATTTCTGTATTGATACTGAATACAGATGCAGATTATTCGGCGACATTTGATGAAAGTTTGAAACTTGACTGACTGACTGTGCCGACGCAAACAAAATGATATTATGCAGGATGCAACAGAGAGGAGTGCACCACTGTGAAACGTCATTTAAATATCAAATCATTCAAAAAGTGTATCGCCTCTCAATGATTGCATTAATTCTAAGTTGACAAATAGAGTATTTCCTTATATGAATAATCAAAACCAAACACTCAAATCAGCAAATCAGTTCAGCATCACGGAGGTATTTTGGACTGACTCCAAAACCAGTTGCAAATAAGTCCAAAAGTAGTCTAAAAACAGGCTAAAACCAGTTTAAAACCCACACCAAAACTTGTCCAAACCCTTAAATATCAAACTAACTCTTGCTGTTTCTATGATGAAAAGACTATACTGAAAATACAGACCAAATACACTTGCTGTCACTGGCACAAAACCTCAAAAACCTGTCGTTACTGAAACTAAACAGAGTGATTTCTCAATTAGCTACATGAACATGGCTATAAATTTACCTGAACTTTCTGTTTGATGCCAATGGGTTGTGTCTGTCTGCATGTCTGCACCATGGCTCCACATGGGGAAAAAATGCTCAAGAAATGTGATTGTAAGACTTTACAGAGATAGAAAAAGATACCAAAAAATCCAATTACTAGTTAAAAAAGAGGCTGAAACACAGTTGCAGCA
Source organism: Stegastes partitus (assembly GCF_000690725.1). Classification (NCBI taxonomy): domain Eukaryota; kingdom Metazoa; phylum Chordata; class Actinopteri; family Pomacentridae; genus Stegastes; species Stegastes partitus. The sequence continues at coordinate 44,975 of NW_007578967.1, read as the reverse complement.
GTAATCGGTAAACCGAACAAACCACTGTACCTTAAATCAGACTCGCAGTGGGCTTACTTCTAAAATGACACCATAACTACTTGCATAGTCGAACTCTGAAAAACAGATGGGCAGCTGCTTCAGACTTGGCACAGGGGTTATCACTGGAGTTTCTGCGACAGCTGAGATGATGCGAAGGACATTGCACAATATCAACCTCAATGGCGTCCAAAAATAAAAATAAATCCCTTCGCTTGTTCCTTGGCACAAAACTACAAGATTAAACTTCTAAAGAACATGAAAAGAAGCCTGATGAATTTTGAGAGCACATTCTTTGCTCGGATGAGACTAAGATCAGCAAGGTGAGGCGGGAGTGCGATGATGCAGGGGTACACAGGTGCAAAAGGTGCTGGCGAGACAACATTTGTAGATGGTGCCAGGATTATCTGTGGACGCACCAAAAATACTGGCTGACAAGATGGCTCTCAGTCTGCAGAAGCTTGGCACAAAAAAAAGAAATATTCCGGCATAATAACGATCCAAAGCACACTGCCAAAATCACACAAGACTTTCTAAAGAAGAATAAAGTGAAAACTATGACCTGGCCAAGTATGTTGCCTGACTTGAATCCAATAGAATACCTTTGAGCTATTTTAAAGAGAAAGGTAGAGTAACACAACCCCTCCAGCAAAGAGCAGCTGGAAAAAGAAAAAAAAAAAAAAAGTCTCTGAAGAATGTGGCAGAACATCTCTCCAGAAATTTGTGCAACAATGCTACCCTGCATGCTGAGGAGGATTGAGTCTGCCATCAAAAATCAAGGTTGACATTGGAGGTATTTGAAAAAGTAAAAGGTTGGAATCTCAGGCACGGAGGATGAAGTGGCAGCATTTAGTGTAGTTTTAATACAGTCAATCCTAGCTTTTATTTCTAAGTGTATAAAGAACATTTTTGTTGTAAATATTTTTCATTTATTTCAGTATGAATCCAATTTCCACTGTTATAAATGAAACTCAAACATAGCCTATCAAAAGCAAAAGCGTTTCCTTTGCCAACCTGGAAAGACAAATATAATTACAGATGCAATTATGTTTCCGAATTGTATAACGCACTACACACAAAATCCCAATTGCCACTTAAGTATTCAGCAAAACAATAAAAAAAACTCACTTCCATTTTACTGTATATCACACTGCAAGAAGCATCAGTCAACTTGGCAACCTCAGAAGGAAGACTTGTCAATATAAACATTGCCTACTGTAGATACAGAGTCTTGTCAAATCTGCCTCCAGGCAAGAAAGAGAATCGCAGTTTTGACATGATAGCCAGCAGGAGTTTGCTATACAGATTTCTTTTTTTTCATTCAGGGTGTAATGTTTTTTTTATACTCGCCAGAAATACTGAACACGATGTTTACTTCTGGAAACCCAATGACACACACACACAAGAAAAAGCAGCTTAATTACACATGCACACAAGCGCGCACGCATACAAAACGTCAGTCTTTCACTTTCTCCCTTAAATAGTTTATAATCTGCCATTTTCGCTCTCCTAGCTCTTTGTGTCTTTTCCTGCAAATTGAAATGTTAATGGAATATTGAGTAGTGCGACAAACGGGGCTGCTCTGCTCCATCAAGGCTAGATTTGCTCTTCTTCGGCTTTTACATTCAGGTTTTTTTTTTTTTGTTTTTTTTTTTGTATGCATTACCTCCCCCTCCTCGGTGCAACTTTTAAGTAATTACAGATGCGCAACAAAGATGGAAACACTGAAGCTTCGATTATAGTGACACACAACAGTTGCTCTCGTCTCCCTCATTTGTCTTCTCGTTGTCTGTCTTTCAGTGTCTCTCCTCCCCCCCCCCCGTCCCTGCCACGTTTTTCCCTCCTCAATCTATCCTCCCCTGTGGGTTAATTATGGTGTGTGTGTGTGTGTGGAGGGCAGGGTCTGGTTTGTTTTCTATCATCTCCAGGGACTGTCTAATGTGACAGAGATGTGCCACTCTCTACTCTAATGGGCCAGTGAAGCTTTAGCTATGCCTGTGGCGTTAGCTGTACTCCAGCTTCTTTGTCTAATGATGAAAACTGGCTTTGTCTGGTCTTCTGGTTAGCCTGGAGATTCCCTCTCTGGAGGACGCGGCGGTTCGGCTAATATCGGCTTTAGAGGGAGGAGAAGGGATCGCTGAGCTTTAACTAAAAGTGCTCGAAAAATTAAGGAGAGCATAACAAGTGGAGTGTGTTCTAACAGCAAGGACAGTCTCTGTTTGTCTGCACAATCGCCTGGAGCTGTTTTATATTGGTTTGAGTTTCTTTTAGTTGTGAGAATGCATACTTTCTACCACCCTTTGATTCGACCACTTTGATTAACTGAGGATTGGGCTTATCCTGTAGCGCATTTGCCCGTGGTCTCTCCATGTAAGAGCCAAGCTTTCCCTCTGCAAAACTTTATGACTTTCTTTCATATATAATCCATGCACAGTGCTGACGAAAGATGAAGGTGGCAGCCTGCTGTTTGACTGTATGCTGCAAGCAGCAGCATCTTGCCACAGTTGGTGATATCTTTCTTGCTTCCTGTACAGCAAGGACACTATATATCAGTAGCGCTTTTACTCGACTGCATTTTGCAACAAGGTCATTCCACTAAATGATGAACAACGGCTTTCTCTCTTGTGGTTTTTTATTTATTTATTTATTTATTTCTCATTTCTGGAACCACAAGGCCAATAGCAGTCATGCACATTGTTTTGTAATTTGAAGAGCTTTATCTCCGTTAGGTTAATCTCTTGACTAATGCAGGAAGCATCAAACAAGCAAACCGCATCTATTGAGGTTGTTCCTGCTTTGAGCTGTGACACGACGCGGTGCTTTTAGTTACATAGCTCCGTCAAGTGTCTCCAGAGGCTGATGTGTTTTACATGTGCGGTTACGTTTTGGGTGTAACCAACATTACAAGCTGCTAATGATTAAAATGCGCAACTATCACAACCAGACAGTAGCAACAAAGAACGTCTTCCTGCATCCATGGAATATTCATGAAATGATCAATAATGGAGAAGTTCTAGACGTAGCAATAAAAGCCAAACAGACTTCTTATTTTGTTTTTTTTTTTGGCAAGACAATAGCAAGATCAGGTGCAACAATCCACTATCTTAACACCCTGCGTAAAAGCATGTGTTTTTTTTTTTTTTTTGCCTGCCCATGAATGTTTTAAAATGACTGAGTGTTTTCCTGCAGGAGGTGAACTTGACCCAGTTGGCTGGATATTTGCTTTTTCTAAAATCTTGGGTGGATTTAGAGGCAAGAAGTGGAGAGTGAGGTGAAATGTGAAAGAACTGAGAGGCGATGGAGTGTGTAGTATCCGTGTGGGGAGAGTGAGAGGGAGGGGGAAAATCGTCGCGTAGCATTGTGTGTGTTTGTGCGGAATAGGTAAGCAGTGGACCCGAGTCTCCTGCTATGAGTTGCTGTTCCCCACTGGGGAGCAGCAGATTGTGGGCAGCGACAGAAAGGCGGGATGGTGGAGAGCGAAGGAGATTGAGAGGAGAAAGAACAATTTAGCAGGAGTTGTCGTGAGAGAAGAGAAATGTTTGATCCCCCGCTGTGCGCGAGATTGTCTTATGTTGATGACTTCATCCCAGAGAGTCATCTCAGGTGTTGATCTCTTTTTACGCTGCATGTTGAATCAAATATAAATCAGTTTCTGCTGATTTTTTTACGCTCCGGCACGTACCATTTTAATTGAGGTTTTTTTTGCATCCACAAGTGTCCCCCCCCACAATTCCCATTATTCACTCATTCATTCTCTCAGCGAGTTGTTAAAGGGACGAACGAACTCACAAGAGGAACTGGGACGAGCTGAAACTTAGTCCACTCTGTTAGTATTCTTATTGGTCCCAGTGCGTCTCTTGAAAATAGCTTCAACATTTATTGTTTCTATAATGCCAGTAAGTTCTCGCTTTGATAGATGATGCTCTCACTGGCTCGAAGTCGCTCTCTCAATCACAAACTCCTGTCAGAGAGTGGGAGAGGAGTGGAGGTGGGGGAGGAAGAGAGGGAGAAGAAAACGAGAGAGGTGATTGACCCCTTTGTGTACGCTGGAGTCGATGCGTGAGGCTCCCAGCTGATTCGCTCAGTAGGGTGAACTCACAGGCCTGCATGTGCAATTGTCTGCGACACATGAGGCAGGAAGAAAACTTCCGGAGGGGTCTCTTTGAAGAGCACCTCTGGTTGCATCAAATTCAAAAAACTGTGACGGGGGAGTTATTTTTGAATATGAATAAGCGCGCTGCAGGACCACCACTTCAGTAGATAAAAAAAAAAAAAAAAAAAAGTCAACTGCAGCTCGCTAATGCAGAGCCAGAACAAAAGCCTGTATCAGTCTTTGATGACCTAATGTACTGTGGATTTTTGCAGATTGTTATACATATCATTACCCTTTTCTTTTCTTCTCTGACTCCCTCGACTCTTTTTTTTTCTTTCTCTCTCTCTCTTTCTCTCTTTCCCCTCCAAACAGAGTCGACGGTATTCTTCCCTGAACAGATCCACTCAGTAGAGGAAGATGTTGGGGAGCTTTTCATCCCGGTGCACCGCAGTGGAGACATCAGCGAGGAGCTCATGGTGGTCTGCTACACACAGCAGGGTATGGACTAGCCTTTTCTCACCTCATCTAACCCATTTACCCTCAGTGTACCCTGCCTGCCTGCCACCTTGCTGCTGAGACTGATCAATTCAGATGGTGAATGTTATTATTTAAGGCTCAATGAATAATTCCCGACTGCATATGCTGCGTTCGCGTATATGATTAACGGATTTGAAGCAGAAGTTTGAGGAAAAAAAAAATAAAAATCTGTTTTTCAGGGATCCTGCATATATTAAAGACCTGAGAGTGAGGCGTGTGTTTTAATGTTGTGTTCTGACGACCCTTTTGTTTACATTTACCTCACAACGTATGCCTTTAAATCCACTATCCATATTGTTTTAATGTAATGTTAATGTAAACGTGTGTAGGTGGAGTGTCGGCTGCATCTGTTATACTGTTTGAAAGTAGCACTGAAACCTGTTTAAAACACTGTCAGCCCGCTGGAAAGGAAGCTGTTCACACAGCATTTGCATTTTCACAAATCATATGTGGCACCATAAGCTCAGCAGTATCACACTTAGCTGTTCGTCAAGTTTTGCGGTAATTAATTTGAAACTTGCATGCATCCTCTTCAACAGCCTCCTCGCTTTGTAATAATTCAAACTGACTATTAATTACTTTTTTTTGCGGCTGATGAGGTTGGCAGCGTGTAAAGTGTTACAGATTTTTTTAAAACAACAACTTAAGGCAAACGCAACTTGCAGAAAGTTTGACTGAATATCCTACTGACGGTATTACTGTTACATATCAAAAAGCTTAGTGGCTTAACCACAGGAGTTTGACAGAACTTAAGGGGGTGGTTTTAACCAATAGACATGCCATACTTAAAGGAGGTAGATGAAGAATTTTTAATTTAATTTAATTTAATTTAATTTAATTTAATTTAATTTAATTTAATTTAATTTAATTTAATTGCTTGGGCTGCAAGGTGGCTCGGTGGTTAGCACCGCTACCTTGCAACAAGAAGGTTGCTGGTTCGCATCCCGGTGAGGACACCCGGGATCTTTCTGCGTGGAGTCTGCATGTTCTCCCCGTGCAG